>NC_066585.1:233772760-234055260 GCF_024323335.1 Lathyrus oleraceus
GAACATCATCTACAGCACAACCTCTGGATTAGAGGATCTTCAATATCTGTTTAGAAAAAAATTTGTTGTCCTGGGGCATCACAGGTGTTACTCCCCCTTTTTGTCAAAAATGTTGCCAAAGCAACACTTTAAATTACAGACCAAAATAAACAGAATAACACACAAATGACAGAACCACAATCTTGATTTTACTTCATAGTTTCAACCAAGAATACCCCCTCTTGATCTTGCTTTACAGCTTTGATCAAGACACCACCCACTTGATCTTGCTTCACAGCTTTGATCAAGTAATCACACACTCTTGCTTTACAGCAGGTACCCCCATATCAGATGCCATGACTTTGAGTATGACATCTTGATCCACTCCTGCATGAGCCCTTCCTTGAAGTCCAGCAGGCACATAGGTTGTCTCATGTTATAATATCCCCTTAACATCTTGTTACCATACTTGCAGCAAGTAACATAGCTGTGATCTGTTGTCCAGTCATAGCACACTTTCAATTGTTTAATAGGTTGAGATATTAAATAATACATCCCAAACATCATTGATTGCTATAAATCCTCAGAGAGGCATATTCCCAGTTTGCCCCTTAAGTTTTCAAACTGAGTAGCATCCAGTGCCTTTGTGAATATGTCAGCAAGTTGTAGTTCAGTGGCTACATGTTCCAAAGTGATCACTTTGTCTTCCACCAGATCTCTGATGAAGTTATGTCTAATGTCAATATGTTTGGTCCTGCTGTGTTGGATGGGATTCTTGGAAATATTGATGGCACTGAGATTGTCACAGAACAATGTCATGACATTTTGAGAGACATTGTACTCAGTAAGCATCTATTTCATCCACACCAGTTGGGAACAACTACTTCCAGCTGCTATGTATTCAGCCTCTGCAGTGGACAGAGATACACAGTTCTGTTTCTTGCTGAACCCTGAAATGAGATTGTTTCCCAAGAAGAAACATCCTCCTGATGTGCTTTTTCTATCATCAGCACTCCCAGCCCAATCAGCATCACAGTACCCAGATAGGACAGGCTCAGAGCCATGAGAGTATAGCATACCATAGTCACAAGTCCCATTGACATACTTGAGAATCCTCTTGACTTGATTTAAGTGGCTCACTTTGGGTTCTGCTTGGTATCTAGCACACACTCCAACTGCATAGGAAATATCAGGTCTACTTGCAGTTAGATATAGTAGACTACCTATCATGCTTCTATACAAGCATTGATCAACACTGGGACCTCCATCATCTTTGGTTAACTTTAAATGAGTAGGTGCAGGAGTTCTTTTGTGCCTAGCATTATCCATACCAAACTTCTTAACTATGTTTTTGGCATATTTGCTTTGGGAGAGAAACATAGAATCCTCCATTTGGTTAACTTGGATTCCAAGAAAATAAGTCAGTTCCCCAACCAGACTCATTTCAAACTCAGATTGCATCTGGTGAATAAAATGTTTCACCATTTGCTCTGACATTCCACCAAAGACAATATCATCCACATAAATTTGGGCAATCATGATTTTGCCATCTTCATCCTTCACAAACAAGGTCTTATCTATCCCACCTTTTCTGTACCCATGAGAGGTCAGAAATTCAGTCAACCTTTCATACCAAGCTCTAGGTGCTTGCTTCAACCCATACAAGGCTTTCCTCAACTTGTACACGTGTTTAGGTTGGTTAGGATCACAGAACCCTTTAGGTTGTTCCACATATACTTCTTCATTCAAGTACCCATTTAAAAAGGCACTCTTCACATCCATTTGGAACAATTTGAACTTCAGAATGCAGGCCACACCTGACAGCAATCTGATTGACTCAAGTCTAGCAACAGGTGCAAACGTCTCATCAAAATCAACCCCTTCAACTTAAGTATATCCTTGAGCCACTAGTATTGCTTTATTCCTAGTGATTACTCCTTTCTCATCAGATTTGTTCTTGTAAATCCACTTGGTACCAATGATGTTAGTCCCTTCAGGTCGTGGAACTAACTCCCATACTTCATTCCGTTTAAACTGCTCCAGTTCATCTTGCATGGCATTGATCCAATATTCATCAGTCAGGGCTTCTTTAACATTTTTTGGTTCAACCTTGGATACAAAACAGGAATTTGAGCTATTCTCCCTTGATCTGGTAGTCACACCACTATTGGGATCCCCTATGATAAGATCCTTGGGGTGGTCCTTCTGGATTCTGATAGAAGGCACTTTGTTGGATGCATCTACCTCACACTCAGGAGGAGTCTCCTGTACCTCTTCTGACTTGACTGAAACGTCTGTTGACGTGTCAAGGAATGTTCCAACATCCTCTATGACATTGATTCCTTCATCTCTATCATCCACAATAACATTTATGGATTCCATCAGGACATTGGTCCTGTAGTTGAACACTTTGTAGGCTCTGCTATTAGTTGAGTATCCTAGGAATATACCCTCATCACTTTTGGGATCCATTTTCCTTCTCTGTTCACGATCTGTAAGAATGTAACATTTACTTCCAAAGATATGAAAGTACTTCACAGTGGGTTTTCTGCCTTTCCATATTTCATACAGAGTGGAAGAGGTTCCTTTTCTCAAGGTAACTCTATTGTGAACATAGCAAGCTGTATTCATCGCTTCGGCCCAAAAGTGCATAGGAAGCTTCTTTGCATGAATCATTGCCCTGGAAGATTCTTGAATAGTTCTGTTTTTCCTTTCAACTATCCCATTTTGCTGAGGAGTTATAGGAGAGGAAAACTCATGACTTATCCCTTTAAATGAGCAAAACTCATCAAACTTGGAATTCTTAAACTCCGTCCCATGGTCACTCCTAATTCGGACAACACAACTGTCCTTTTCCGTTTGAAGTCTGATGCACAGTTCTTTGAAGACATCAAATGCGTCTGACTTTTCTCTGATGAAGCTTATCCAAGTGTATCTGGAATAGTCATCAACAACCACATAGGCATACCTTTTTCCACCCAGACTCTCAACTTGCATAGGTTCCATTAAGTCTATGTGCAAAAGTTCCAGAGTTTTGGAAGTTGTAGGATGTCCTAGCTTAGGATGTGACATCTTGGTTTGCTTGCCAACCTGGCATTCTCCACAGACTCTTCCTTCATCAATAAGCAGCTTTGGGATTCCTCTAACTGCTTCCTTGGATATGATCTTTTTCATTCCCCTTAAGTGGAGATGACCAAGACGTCTATGCCACAGCTTCACCTCCTGTTCTTCCTTGGCTGAGGAGCAAATTATGGAGTAGTTTGAGACTTTAGGTTCCCACAGATAACAGTTATCTTTGGATCTGGATCCTCTCATAACTTCCTGATTATCTCCATTCGTCACAACACATAGCTCCTTAGTGAACTGAACATAAAACCCTTAATCACACAACTGGCTTATACTGATGAGATTAGCAGTTAGTCCTTTTACTAACAACACATTATTCAGTTCTGGAACTCCAGAGCTGTCTAGCTTACCCACACCTTTGATTTTTCCTTTAGCACCATCACCAAAGGTCACATAACTGGTAGTGTGAGGTTGTATATTCACCAATAGATTCTCCATACCAGTCATATGTCTTGAGCAGCCACTATCAAAGTACCAGTCTTCTCTGGTAGAAGCCCTTAGAGCTGTGTGAGCTAACCTAGCAGACCATTGTCGTTTCTTGATGGGGGCATTATGCTTATATGCCTTATGCTTAGGTCTGACATGAGGGGTTTGGTTAGGATAACCATGCAGCCTGTAGCAGAAGGCTTTTATATGACCAAACCTACCACAGTAGTGACATCTCCATCTATGATATTTCTTCTTCTGATGGTTACTCATCCTGGTTCCCTGAAGTTGAGACATTGGGTGTGACCTCCGCTTGAATTTCTGAACTTCAGCCTTTGAGCGTTTGAGTTCAGCTGAGGATTTCTTCACAAAGCCTAAACCAGACATGGTTCCTGACTTCTGTCCCACCTTTAGGATCTCTTCCAAGGTGTCCGTTCCTTTATTCAGCATTATGATGGATTTCGTCATTTGATCTAGCTTGGAGGTCAGCAAGGTTATCTCACCCTTTAGACCATCTATGACTGTCAGATGCTTCTGTTTCTCGTCCTCCAGCTCCTTGATGAGTTTCTTCTGCTTTTCTCCTTGTACACTTACTTCTGCACTTTTGACACACAGCTCTTTATATGATGCAACAAGTTCATCGAAGGTCAGTTCATCTCCACTTGAGTCCTCATCAGTGGCACAAACACTAGTTAGTGCACTGACATGTTTAGCAGATTCTCCTTCAGATTCACTCTCAGAGTCTCCTTCAGACCATGTGACAGATAGCCCTTTCTTTTTCATCTTGAGGTAAGTAGGGCATTCAGCTCTAACATGTCCAAAACCCTCACATCCATGACACTGGATTCCCTTGCCTTGGTTGGACCTTTCTTCAGAAGTTGATCTTTTCCTGATGCCAGACGCGATGTTCTTGACATTTGGTCTACCTTTTTGATCAATCTTCTTTACGAACTTGTTGAACTGTCTCCCAAGCATGGCTATGGCTTCTGATATGCTTTCATCACCACCAGTACTTCCTGCTTCTGAATCTTCTCCAGTATTTGATACAAAAGCTACGCTTTTGTTCTTCTTTTCAACATTCTCACCCAAGCCCATTTCAAAAGTTTGGAGAGAACCAATAAGCTCATCCACCTTCATGTTGTAGATATCCTGAGCCTCTTCTATAGCAGTGACCTTCATGGCAAATCTCTTAGGTAATGACCTGAGAATCTTTCTTACAAGTTTCTCTTCAGCCATTTTCTCCCCTAAGCCACCAGAAGTGTTGGCAATTTCAAGAATATTCATGTGGAAGTCATGAATAGTCTCATCCTCTTTCATCCTCAGATTTTCAAACTTGGTGGTCAGCATCTGAAGTTTTGACATCCTCACCTTGGAGGTACCTTCATGTGTTATCTTGAGGGTATCCCAAACTTCTTTAGCCAGCTCACAGTGATGCACCAGTCTGAAGATGTTTTTACTTATTCCATTGAACAGTGCATTCAAGGCCTTAGAGTTTCCAAGGGCTAATGCCTCTTGCTCCTTGTCCCACTCTTCTTCAGGAATTTGTATACTGACTCCATCTTTACCTGTCTTCATTGGATATTCCCAACCTTTGTTGACAGCTCTCCAGACCTTGCTATCTAGAGACCTCAAGAAGGCTATCATACGAGGTTTCCAGTCATCATAGTTAGAACCATCCAGCATGGGTGGTCTATTTGAGTATCCTACATCCTTGTCCATGGTACTAGAAAGTAACTTCCCTAGATCTCACCCAGAAATTAACAGGCAGGGTGCCTGCTCTGATGCCAATTGAAATTCTAGTTAACAAACTTTCGATGTCACACGGGATGTTATGACATCCAATTCTGCGTAGGCAAGAATTATGCAGAACTTAAAAAGTAAGTGCAGTAAATAACACAAGGAATTGTTTACCCAGTTCGGTGTCACACACACCTACGTCTGGGGGCTACCAAGCCAGGGAGGAAATCCACTATTAGTAGTATTAATTCAGACCTTAAACCAACTGTTTAATCCTATCACTTAATACCTACCCAATGCAATTTCAATCTTACACTAAGATCAGAGTTCCTACTCACTCCCCCTCAATCACCTCAGTGATTACAACCTTTAATTAGATTAAAGTAAATGGTGAAGTCACACTTCAAACAACTCTTGATTGTGCTTAACAACTTTAATCAAGATACACAGCACTCACGCTTAAAAGCTTAGAGTGACACAACACTTACAACTCAATGAACACCCTAGTCCAATGCAATCATCTAGGAGATAATTGCTTGGCTCACAAGATACACCTAATACAAGACACACAAAAATACTGCAGTGAAGTATGATGAAACACTAAAATCTTCACGCTTAAAATCCCCGAGTTCTGAATGAAGGATTGCCATCCTTTTATATTGCAGCACTTGGGCCTTGTACTTGTATTTCCTGAAATTAAGGTTAAGCAAGTTAACCTAATTTCCACATATTAGGGTACTAACAAATAGGCTATTTGTTAGGTTCATTAATTGTAGCTTAGTTGTTAGTTTCCTGGTTTTTAGCTCAGCTGTTGGATTCCTGAAGAATAGCCTGAGAAAGCTGCTGAAACAGAAAAACTAACCAACCTACAATTTAGCATATGCTGTCAGGAATGAATGTCACAACATTCAGTTTGACGTCAAAAGCATAGACCATATGCTAAGTCTGTTATTTTCCTGAAAACAGACTGTACAAAATGTTGTACTGTAAAGGACCACTCAGTCCATACTTCAGTATCAGCTTACATTAATAAATGTCAAAACATCCAATTTGACATTTACACATAGAGCCTTATGCCATGGTCTATTATCCTCCTGCATAACAGACTGAGATACACACTGAACTGTAGCAGACAACCAACCTGCCTATTTTTCAGTATATGCTGTCAATGATGAATGTCAGAGCATCCAGTTTGACATTCAGACAGTAGGCCTTATGCCAGGTCTGTTATTCCCTTGATAAATAGACTGAAATTAAATACTGAGTTATAACAGATAACCAACTGTTCTATACCTCAGTATCTGCTGTTAGGAATGAATGCCATAACATCTAGTTTGACATTCTATAAATCCTGTATTAGCTAAACCTGCAGCATACTACTCAAGTATGTCATGACATCAGTCAAGACATCAGAGTACAGTTAGATGTTCTAACACACAATGCAGTCAATCAAACATCTCCAGCGCATGTCATGACATCAGCCAAGACATTAGAGTCCAGTTAATGTTTTAACATAAAATGCAGCCAATCAAACATCTACAATAGGGATGTTCCCTTGCTGCAGGCTACAGTATTTCTCCCTGCTGTAGGATGTACCAAGGTGAGAGCAGGACCACTGTTCATGTGCATTGCTTCACCCTATTAGTGTACCTATTTGGTGGTGGATACAGGTTTTGTGCCAAGACAACAAGGTTATTCATTTTGGTGCAATAAGAGATGGTTAGGTGTGCTTGCAGACTAGCTGTTGCAACTCTGTTGTGCAGGTTGATGCAAGTCACTGCAGAGTGCTTGCAAGGCAATGTTGATTGATCCTCTTGCAGACAAACTGTTGGCTGCACTGGTTTTGTTTTACCTCATACGCATAGCTAGTCCAACCCATGGCTTGACATGTTTCATGGATGAAAAAGGTTGTATCCTTGCATTAGGTCATGCTGGCTTATGCTCACAACAAGTTTTGGGTTGGCCATTGACAACACTTTGTGGTTTTAATTCAAGGCATGTTAGCAACATTTCAAGGATTGAATTTTATGTTGGTTGGGACTTAGGTCTGTGCAAGTTTGGCTTTGCAATAAGTTGGTGCAGCAGGGCAAATGCAGCAGGATGGAAGTGAATTAGCAAAGCAAGAAACTCTAAAGTTCAAGGCATGACCAAGTTGGCATTAAAGTGAAGAAACCAAATCCACATGGTTAAATCAAGGTCAATATGGACATGGAGAATGGAATGAGGGTTAGGGTCAGTCATTTAGTAATTAGGGATGACCAAGGACCTAGGGTTGACTTTGGTCAAAGTTGACCAAAAAGTCAATTGTTGACCAAAGTCAACAATTTGTCAAAATTCATTTTTTTGGTGTTTTTCTTGTAAATGGAAAATGAATTGATGATTAGGGTGAAATTTTAGGGCATTAGGGTCTTGGGTTGACTTTGGTCAAAGTTGACCAAAAAGTCAACTATTGACCAAAGTCAACAATTGGTCAAAAATGTCAAATTTTGTATTTTCTAGTGTAGAATCACATGTAATGGTTTAAAATGACATGGAATGAATTGAAATGGTTTGAAAAGTGATTGAAATTGGTTTTATAATTGGTTTGATCATGACTTGAATGTTTGACTTTTGGAAAGAAAATAACTTGACTGATAGTGCATATGAACAAGGCCATGAAATGAGACCAATAGGTTAGGGTTTGATATGACATCCATGAATCTATAGCATGACTAGCAAGTGGCCTGAAATACAAGGGGTTTGGTTGTTCAGATGACCAGGATAATGGTATGTCCACAACCAAATGAATATCACCATTGACTTTGAACCAAGACTAAGGCTCCAAGAAAGGTTAGGTCAAACAAATTGACAACGTGTGAAGATTGAGGGGCCATGAATGCATAGAAAAGCCACCAAGTTCATCTGGTTCACCATCTCCTGATTAGGGCTTTGGAGACCAAGATAAGGCCTAGGGAAGCTCCAAGAGATCCTGCCTTGAGAAATTAGAGCTTTGAAAGCCTTACGTTGTCTGGTCACAACTTTGTTGAATTCAAGCCTCCACCACCACCATTAGGGTTTCACATCCCCCATGTTGATGGTATGATTAGAACATGCCTTTGAGCTTTGATATCTACATGAACCCTAGCTTCATAAGCCCAAGTTTCTTCTGGATCCATGGTGAATGATGCATATGGATGAATTATGAATGTATGCAAGTGATCTCCTGATCAAGTGGTTTGAAGGATAAATGAGAAAGGGGAGGGCAAATTTTAGGGTACAACAGCTGCCCCTATTTAATCTTTTTGAACCTGAATATAAGAATTGCAGGAGCTTTTTAGGTATTCGAGGTGGAAGGGGATTAAATACTGACGTGCCCGAAATTTTCCTGAACAGGTGGTTAAGGTTCCATCACCAGTGTAGAGAAGATGCTACATGTAATGCATGATGTATGCTTATTTTTATGATGCATGCTTTTCTGCTTATTTGTCATTTGTAGGGATATGTTTTTATTGTGATGGGAACTCTGACTCGTCATCAAAGATTAGAACATAATTGTCGTGAGGTCAACACTGTTGTCAAGGAATTTTCTGCTTGTACTGAAATGCTGGAACCAACACGGCATCCCAGCCAATTGCGGGTCACAGATGTTCCAGTGAAACCCTCTTTTGAGACACCGATCATCTTTCAGGTTTATCGAGTTTTCACAGTAATGCAAAGTGTTTCTCCTTAGTGCAGCTTTTTATTATTCCCCAAAATTTTAAAGCATTATGTGAGTAAGACAAGTCAATTATTTTGCATACGAAACACAACATAAATGTTTGATGGAATAACTGAATTTTATTAATATGAAATCTGTACATATGGTGAGTACAAGGATGTAGACACCCTTAATGAGGATGTTGCAAAAATTGAAATGCCAATGGGAAATATTTTTGTATATTTTTCTCCATCGATTACAACATTGGCCTTAGTCTACCATAGAATCTGAATCCCAAGACCTTGCTTCGGCTAACGGTGATTGGATTGGTCTTTGACCCTCTAATATCTAGCTTGTAGCCTATGGGCTCAAGGATCATAGTCAATGCCTTTATCCGTAACTTCTGCCTAGACATTTCAATTCTTTTCGTCCACCGGGATGCTCCTTTTTGCCTAAGCCGCCCTTTCGGATTTTCGACTCAGCGAGCTTCATATGTGTTCCCTAACTTTTGCATGGACAAATCATTTTTTGGTCCATCGGGATAGCCATTTTTGCCTAGATTAACCTTGCGGAGATTAATCTAGATGGCTTTCATCCTTTCTTTTTAGGCATAATATTTTTTACTATGTCTGCATTTACTGGCGAGGGCAAGTCTTCCCCATCCATTGTTGTGAGGATTAGAGACCCACCTGAGAAGGCCTTTTTGACGATGAAAGGTCCCTCATAGTTGAGAGTCCATTTTCCTCGCGGGTCTGAGTGAATAGAAGAATACCTTTTGAGCACGAGTTCTCCAGCGTGGTACTCACGAGGAAGAACCCTCTTGTCAAAAGCTCGTTTGATACGTCTTTGGTACAGCTGACCATGACAGACGACCGTCAAACGCTTCCCTTCGATCAGATTCAGCTGGTCATATCGAGATTGAACCCATTTAGCTTCATTAAGATCAGCTTCCATGATGACTCTGAGTGAAGGTATCTCAACTTTAACTAGTAAGACAATTTCCATCCCATATACTAGTGAATATGGAGTTTCCCTAGTGGATGTGCAGACTGAGGTTCTGTAACCGTGCAGAGCGAATGGTAATATCTCATGCCAGTCCTTATATGTCCTGACCATCTTTTGGACGATTCTCTTGATATTTTTGTTAGCTACTTCTACGGTGCCATTCACTTGGGCCGGTATGGTGAAGAGTTGTGGTGCTCGATCTTAAATTCTTCATACAACTCCCTCATCATAGTACTGTTGAGGTTACTGGCATTGTCAGTGATGATCTTGCTAGGCATCCCATAGCGGCAGATTATCTCTTTCTTGATAAACCGGGTAACCAATTGTCGAGTGACATTGGCATACGAAGAAGCTTCGACCCATTTCGTGAAGTAATCAATAGCGACTAGGATGAATCGATGTCCATTAGAAGCTTTGGGCTCTATCATCCCAATCATATTGATGCCCCACATAGAAAAGGGCCATGGGGAGGTCAGAACATTCAATGGAGTATGTGGCACAAAGATCTTGTCACCTTATATCTAGAACTTAGGGCATCTTTTCACAAAAATGTAGCAATCAACCTCCATTGTCGTCCAATAATAACCAGCCAGAAGGATCTTCTTGGCCATAGCAGGACCCTTTGCATGTATACCCTCGCAGCCTTCGTGTATTGACTTTATGATCGTACTAGCTTCGTGTCTATCCACGCATCTGAGCAGTACATAATCATAATTCCTCTTGTATAGTACATCACCATTTAGGAAGAACTTGGAAGAGAGTCTTCTTAGAGCTTTCTTATCGGTAATGGATATACCCTCGGGATATAGTTGTTTCTCCAGAAACGTTTTTATGTCATGGAACCAGGGCTTATCGTCAGAATCGGCCTCAATTGCTAGACAATGTGTTGGTTCATCTAAGTGGTCAATCTGGATGGATTGTGCTTCGTTCTTCCATTTGACTTTGAATATAGATGCTAGCGTGGCTAGAGCGTCTGCTAACTAATTTTCCTCCCTAGAGATATGATGAAAAGGTATTTCATCAAAATAGGGTATCAGTTTTCTGATATGCTCTTTATAAGGTATCAACTTGCTATCCCGAGTCTCCCAATCGCCGTTCACCTGACTGATTACTAGAAATGAATCACCAAATACCTCGAGAATCTTGATCCCCAGGTCGATTGCCGCCTCTAGACCGTAGATACATGCCTCATATTCTGCCATATTGTTGGTGCAGCCAAAACACAATCTAGCGGTAAACGGGAGGTAGAAACCAGTTGGAGAAGTGATAACAACACCTATACCATAACCTCGAGCGTTGGAAGCACCGTCGAACATGAGCGTCCATTGCGATCCTGGTTCGGGGCCTTCCTCAGGGCTTACCTCGAAGCCTGGCATAGTGAAGTCTCTGATAAACATGATGTCCTCATCTAGGAAGTCAAATCTCAACGGTTGATAACCTTCGTCAAGCAGGTGAGCAAGGTAGTTAGACATAACACTCCCTTTTATTGCTTTCTGGGTCATATACTGTATATCATACTTGGTTAACAACATTTGCCACCGGGCACTTCTACCAGTAACAACATGCTTTTCGAATATATACTTTATCGGATCCATCTTGGATATCAATAAAGTAGTGTGGCAAATCATATATTGCCTTAGGCGTCGAGCAACCCAAGTCAAAGCACAACAAGTTTTCTCTAAAAGTGAGTATCGAGTCTCACATTCAGTGAATTTCTTGCTGAGATAGTAGATAGCATGTTCTTTCTTTCATGTGTCGTCGTGTTGACCCAAAACGCAACCCATAGATTCATCGAGTACTGTGAGGCACATAATGAGAGGCCTACCAGGAACCGGTGGTATCAAGATTGGTGGTTCTCGCAAGTACTTTTTTTTTATTTTATCGAATGTCGCCTGGAAATCGTTGTTCCACACAATGGATTGGTTCTTTCTCAATAGTTGGAATATCGGTTTGCAGGTAGCTGTCAAGTGTGATATGAATCTGGAGGTGTAATTAAGTCGCCCAAGGAAGCCTCAGACTTATTTTTCTGTTCGGGGAGCGGGCATTTCTTGGATGACTCAAACTTTGTCGGGATCAACCTCAATACCTTTCTGACTTACTATGAAACCCAAGAGTTTACCGGATCGGACCCCAAAAGTACATTTAGCCGGATTCAGGCGTAATTTAAACTTTCGGAGTCTGAGAAACAATTTTCTCAGGTTTACCAAGTGATCTTTCTCAGTTCTGGATTTGGAAATCATGTCGTCCACATACACCTCAATCTCTTCATGAATCATGTCGTGGAAGAGGGTTACCATGGCGTGTTGATATGTTGCCCCTGCATTTTTCAAGCCGAATGGCATGGCTTTGTAGTAGTAAGTTCCCCAAGGCGTGATAAAAGTTGTCTTCTCCATACCGTCTGGTGACATCTTTATTTGATTGTACCCGGAGAACCCATCCATAAAAGAAAAGACAGAGAACTGAGCTGTGTTGTCGACCAAAACATCAATATGAGGCAAAGGGAAGTCATCCTTTGGACTCGCTCTATTGAGATCTCGATAGTCTACACACATTCTGACTTTACCATCTTTCTTCGGAACCGGAACAATATTAGCGACCCATTGCGGATATTCAGAAATGGCTAAGAAGCCATCGTCTAGTTGTTTCTTAACCTCTTCCTTGATCTTGAGTGCCATATCGGGTCTGGTCCTTCTGAGCTTCTGCTTGACTGGAGGACATTCAGGCTTGAGTGGCAGGTGATGCTCAACAACGCTGGTGTCTAATCCTGGCATATCTTGATACGACCAAGCGAAGACGTCAACATATTCACGCAACAAGTCTACCAACTCGGAGTGTACACGCTTGGCAAGAGATGCCCCAACTTTCACTTCTTTTTTGTCAGTTTCAGAACCCAAGTTGATGACATCCACTGGTTCTTTGTATGGCTGAATCTCTTTCTCTTCATGCTCAAGGAGCCGTGCTAGCTCAGCTGGTAATTCACAATCTTCCTCACTGTCGTCTTCAGCTTGGTTGATTGGAAGTCCAGATTTATAGTTGATTTTAGCCATGTTGTAATCAATGGTTTTATTTACTCTTCATATGATGAGCTTATTTTAGTATGCTTTTTTAGAAGAGTGGAAAAAGGAAAAATAAATCTCTTGCCATTTCATTGTTTTTAGTGAAAAAGGAAAATAACTGAAAGAAGAGGAACACAAGTTTTGCATGCAAAAAAGTACTTTTTATTTATTCACATAATACTTTTCAACATGGGGGCCCTTACAAGCTATCCTCTCGTCTCGGGCGGGGACGAGGGATGGAGAAAACAAAATGCATTACGTTTTTTCCGAATACACCATGGGAATCATGGTGGCTGTCCAATTGGGAAGCTTGAACCCTGGAGGACATCTACGAACAAAGTTAGGTGCCTCTGGCTTGCTACCACTGGACTCTCCAATGACTGCCACAGTATGCTCGTATTGATAGTCGGAGCTGCTGAACTTGACCGGGTTGAATTGCTTTTTCTGCGGATTCACCTTGCATGTTGCTGGGTGATAACCGATACCAAACCTGTCATGCTTTTCTGCCACATTGACGACCTTACCCCAACCGGGAAGCGGGCCTTTCTCCAATGTCTTCTTGGCACTCTTTGCTAAGGATAGGATGGTAGCGGATGATTGATTGTTGTTGGCTGTAGCAGAACTAACATCTTCAAACTCTAAACAGTGGAGCGGAACCTCGACGATCCCTTCATCTGTTTCAACATATCTGAAGGAGAAGAGTTCACTGACCAAAAAATATTCTTCCCCACACACGATTACCACTTTTTCATCTATCAAGTATTTCAGTTCTGGTGCAATGTAGAAGTAACTGCCCCAGCGGCATGAATCCATGGTCTGCCCAACAAATAGCTGTAAGCTGGGTTGATGTCCATGACTTGGAATGTGATGCTGAATTTGTTGATTTTAAGTGTTGGCAGCAATTTTGGTAAAACAAAGAATGTTCACAAGATGTTATGTGTGATGTCTTAACATGAGATATCCTATGTACCTGTTGGAGTTCAAGAACATGTTCATGCAGGATTGTTTCAGAATGCCACATACAATGCCATGGCTTCTGATATTGGATGTACCTGCTGGAGCTTAAATGAAAGACATGTTCATGCAGGATTGTTTCAGATGACATACACAAGGTCATGGCATCTGATATGGTTGTACCTGCTAGAAGTTATAAAAGGAATTATTGGATTATGCAGGATTTTTCTAGGATGTCAGACCCGATGTCATGACATCCTGTACACAAAACATTCAGTATAAATGTCTGGTGTTTTGTGATTGCACAATTAATGGCAATCTTTGTATGATTGAAGATCTGATTAGCTGGCGCATTTGTAGCAGTGTATTCGTCACTTTATGATTTATTGACTAAATCAAAAGCAAATCATACAAAGATAGAGTCGCCACCGCACTTTTATTTATCCAAAGGAATGGCTAAAAAGCGAACAAAAGCCTAAGAAGTTTTACACATAGAAAACTAATAAAAGGTCAGAGATCTGGGTAAGGGGGTAATTATGCAAAGGGAAGGTGTTAGGCACCCAATGCATCCTAGGTACTCCTAGGGAACCTCTTTTCACAACTTGTTGTATCATTATTTGTTTATGAAATATTTTTGTGCAAAACTTTGATTGTAGAGATGAGGGAAGAATATACAATTTTTATTATTTTTGTGTTTGGATGGATGAACCATTGCCTACGTACCTTTATAGGATCAAAACCTCGTAGTTCGGCTAAAAGATTTCCAAAAAGTAAGTGGATTGATTTTAAACAAAAGCCCTAAGGTCTTTCATTATCCACGGGAGAAAACTCAACCTATACAACCACAAGTCCACCATGTGAGAACAACTTCAACTTGCTAGTGAGGGACCATGCCCTATAATAAGCAAGGAAGTCTTACAATTCAATCACTAAGGACAAAAGGTGAGATTCACATCAACCACTAAGATAATTGAGATCTATGGCTAATGTATGAAAACTTATCAAGGAGTGGACAAAGCCACAAAACAATTGAATGAGTGGAATTAGTCAATTAGAATTATTCACAAAAAGAAGTCAAAGTATGATTAGAATTCAATTTAAAAGAAGTATTATGAAAGTGAAGTTTGAAAAATCAAAGGCTTAAGGCCTGGGTTTCTAGTTTGAAAAGAAATGAAAATGTTTGCATAATATTTTTTTGGTTTGAGTTAACATGCAAATGGAGGTTTAAAGAACAAAAAGGTGGGAGGTTAAGGGATGCAAAACTTCTTAATTGTTCACCTCTTGAGATCATATGTAGATGATCCAAGTGATTCCTTTGGAATAAGGCAACAAGCAAATAACAGGTAAACAATGTAACAGAAAAAAGCCAATGTAAAAGGATACCAGATGCCAATCAATGGACTTACACTAGTCTCACAAAACAAAGATGGATACCGGATGCCAATCAATGGACTTACACCAATCTCACAAGACAAAGAAAACATGGAAACCAGATGCCAATCTATGGACTTATACTAGTCTCACAAAACAAAGATGGATACCAGATGCCAATCAATGGACTTACACCAATCTCACAAGACAAAGAAAACATGGAAACCAGATACCAATCAATGGATTTATACCGGCCTCACAAAGCAAAGTAAACAAATGCAATAAGCAAGAGGAAACAAGTCGCCAATAAATGGTCTTACACTCGACTCCAAGGAAATAGGATGCCAATCAATGGTCTTAGTCCCAACTCCTACCAGATCACAGGAAACAACTGCCAATAAATGGACTTACTATTGACTCCTCAATGGACAAAAACAAGATGTCACAAAGTATGAACAATGATCATGAAATGATGTACAATTAATGCTCAAAGATGAAAACAATGCACAGAGGCACACACAAACAATTATGCACATATAGGCAAATAAGCAAACAAGCAGTCACTTATCACACACTATACACAATCAATGGGCTCAAGCAAGGTTAGGCTTTAGAAACAAGCCAACTGGAATGGGGTGATTTGAGCTCTTAACCCTAACATTGAGAGTTAGGGTGAAGCAGATGAAATGGAGATGAGGGTTATGCCTCATAGCTCTTATCCCTGGTCTGGGAGAGCTTTAAACAATAGAAAGTGTGGGAGTTCAGAATGTAGGAACTCTTCTCCACAAATGACTGACTCTATGGACAAGATTTTGGGTTTTTATTCAAAATGCATCAACACACGGTGTGAGCAAAATGAATGACACAACAGAATAGCAGGGGATGGATTACACATCTCTTTTATCTGCCAATTGC
The DNA here is from genome assembly GCF_024323335.1 of Lathyrus oleraceus. NCBI lineage: Eukaryota > Viridiplantae > Streptophyta > Magnoliopsida > Fabales > Fabaceae > Lathyrus > Lathyrus oleraceus. Next base: position 233,789,006 of record NC_066585.1, read on the forward strand.
CTCTTAAGAGGACTTAACCTGCTTGGCACAAAATTAAACAAACAAAGACATGGCCTTTTAAGGAGGGCTTCAGACAGGTGCCTGCCAATAACAGCAGGTCTTCCAGACTACATGAAGAATAGGGATTATACCTAAGTGGTATGCCAACCACAAGCAAAAGCAAAGAAAAGTTCAAATGAACTTAAAGCAACTTAGGTACCTGTGGAAACAACTAAACAAATCAGTACAATACTCAGACAAACAGACAACAGTCAGCAACAAACAGACAATCCCAATGTACAACACATAAGCCATAAGGCAAACTCAAGTGACCTATCGTCAACCTACAAAACAGCAAATGTTAGCAATCAAAAGCAAATATCAACATTCAAATGATGAAGCAACATTAACCATGGAATTTGGATGCTTGGTCCTGAAATTCAAAGCTCACATGTAAGTCCAAACCACTAGGTCAAAGCCTAGGGTCAAAGGTGAAGAAAAAATCCAAAACAGGAGCTGAAATTTAACACAATGCAACTTCAAACACATATTAACATATCCTAAAAAGGATCACATCAAAATCATCAAGCAAAAGCATTTCATGTGCAACGTAAGTCAAAGACAATTTCAAAGCTCATATTTGGACATTGAGAATGAAAATTCCAAATCAAAACAAAAATGATTCAAATAATTCTGGAAAAATTCATGAGCAGTCAACCCATCCAACATGATCATCATACTAAAAATCAGAAGCATCCAAGATCATTTGGCATGGAAATTAAATTGTACAAGTTAAACAACATAATGTGTGACACAAATTGTCACACCATGCAAATATGTGCATAAAACAAAAATGGTAAATGAGAAAAATACCAAACCAAGCCTAAAACATCCATCAACATGTCAAGAATCATCATGCAAAATTTCATGTCCATTAGATTAAAATCAAGCATTTCATGATGGAAAGAATGGAGCAAGGTCACAAATGTACACATGATCACAAAGTCTAGCACAATCCAAAATCCAGCCATGCACAACTTCAACAATTAACATCATAAAATTCTAGACAAACAGAGGATCATGCTACAAAAAATTTGGAATTATTTGAGGCATTTTTCAATTTGTTATGCATTTTTGAAGTTGGAAGAAAAAATAAAAATCAAATGAAGCACATAGCATGTAATTTGGAGGGAAATGTAATAAAGATGAATGAATTTGAAAATATGCTGCGCGCCAGGATCGAACCAAGTAGCATTTCAAATGAAGTGCACGCCAAGTACAAAACGACACCGTTTTGGCAAAAACCCTAGCGCACATACTAGCGACGGAAAGACCGTCACAAAACGGACGCTAACCTGGAAAACTTCATCTTCTTCACGAAGATGAAGATGAACAGTGAAGAACTTCATACCAGTTTCCAGAATTTTTCCAGAAATCATAAAATCATACATCATTCAAATCCTCATGACATGTAGGTTATAGATCAAGCAATAATTCATGTTAATTCATCATCAATCATGCAAATCGAAGCAAAAAAAGTTTGACATTCAAAACTTCAATCAAGCATATCTCATTCAATAATGCACCAAATCATGTGAAATTTAGCTCAGAATCATCAGGAACACAAGATCTACAAGAATATGGCAATGAATTTGAGAATTAAGAGATTCAAAACTTGACCTCTTGAAGAGCAGATTCTTGAATTCGCACGATCTGAAGCTTTGAATGATCCAAATCCACTCTATAATGCTTGTGATGATGTTTGATGAAGAAAAGGAAGCTTGACAGGTGCTGGATCTAGCTCAAAACTGAATTTCCATCTCCACCTTCATGAGCTTGCTACACTTGATTCTTGCACGAATTCACCAATCTAAAGCTTGATCTGCACAAAATCAAAGCCAGAGAACCAGAATATGGAAAGAAATAGCAATGTTATTTGGAAAAAATTTGAATTATGCTTGAGAGAAAATTTAGGAGGGAGAGAGAATTTGGATCTTGAAATGGTGAAAAATGATTAACCCCCCTCAAACTCTGTTAGATTAGAGTATTTATATGCTCCCTTAATCACCTTGCTAATCCATACTTAATTTGGTTAATTAAAATAAGGTGTTTTGCAAAATTTCAAAAATGCATGGTGCATGGACTAATCCCACGTGAACAGTACCATTTGCTTCATCAATTACACTTAAAATCATTTTTTAAACCCAATGGCAATGGTAGAAAGTTCCCATGATGCACCATTTTTGAATTTTGCAATTTCCCTCCAAAAAAGGCATGGAGTAGCAAATGATCATGCGATAACAATTCATGCAATGTGGTGAATGTTTTGAAAATCTCATGTCATGAGAAGCAAAATGCAAAAAGAACCACCAAATTTGGGGTTATGAATCAAAAGATATGGCCATTTGAAGTTCCATGCACACTTGGCAATGATTGGATCATATCTCCTCAACCATTCATCAGATGCTCATGATCTTGGACTTTTTGGAAATGGGAGAGAGAGATCCTCAACTTTCATGTTGGACAAAAATTCATTTGAAGCTTCTTTGATGTTGGAAAGTTGAGTTGAAGTTGAACCAAAAAATTTCCATTTTTGGAAACTTTAAATTATAGGTCACTTTCCATTTTTGGAAACTTTTGACTTGACCTCAAATTCTTCAACCTTGATCTTTGAAATGATGAATAAGCATGATTTGGACATGAATGGGATGAAGAAACTCAATTTCCACACTCACAACCCACAGTTGACTGCATTGGCCCTTAGATGACCTGAAAATGTTCTGATGAACCTGAGCTTCAACCACCTGGGGAATTGGTTCCAAAATGAACCTATAGCTCAAATAAGCTCCATGAAATGATCACATGATCCATATACCAAGAAAATACCATCTCCTCTTTGTACCATGAATTCACCTGATGCCTTGACCTGTTGACTGCTTAAGCTGCAAGTAACAAAGGTTAATGACATATTTTTGTACATTTTTGGTTAGTGATTGAAAGAAAAGCAATGATACACAAATGCAAGCAATGCTTGGTGATCAAGAATCACTCTCAAGAAAGATCCCACCCACAGGGAAGGGAGCAAGGGGTCCAATGATCCTTGAGGCTATGCAATGTTATGATATGATGCCATGAGGGATCTTAGGGACAAAATTGGGGTCTTACAGCATTCAATCATGGATTACAACCAGATTTACTTATTTTCCAAGGAGATCTAACCAGCTGTTATAAAAAGATTTGATTGGAAAATAGATTTAGGGTTTTCAAGATGTCCAAGCCTAGCTGGATGCTTCTATAAAAAGGGACTTAGAAAACCTGTTTGAACACACAACCAATACTGAGCGAAATATAGAGAGAGAGCTAGGGTTTGTGTCTGTTTAGTTGTGAGACTTGTAGGTCATTCAAGTCATCCATTGATGATTGAATTGGACTGATTTGTGGTTGTAATTTGTCACTCTAAAGCTGTTAAGCAAGAGTGTGTGTCTTCTTGATAAAAGTTGTTAAGCAAGATCAAGAATGTGTCTTCTTGATTGAAACTGTGAAGTAAAATCAAGAGTGTGTTATTGAAAAGTGTTTTCTTTTCACAAGGGATTGTTGTTTAAGATCACAGGTGTGATTGTAGGGAAGTGAATGGGTTCTCATATCTAAGAATGCTTAGGTAGAAATTGCACGGGTAGAGATTAGGTGAGAAAGACTGTAACTTGTTGAAGTGTACGGAGAGTCTTTGAACTAATTCTATTTTAGTGAATTTCCTTCCTGGATTGGTAGCCCCTAGACGTAGGTGAGTTGCACCGAACTGGGTTAACAATTGCTTGTGTCATTTGCTTTACCATTATGTATCTTTATCCTATGTGTGTTAACAGATATTAGTGTCGTGACATTACCTTCGACATCTTATATCTGATACCAGAATTTCAATTGGTATCAGAGCAGGCATCCTGCTCTGGTTCTGGGTGAGATCTAGGGACAATACTTTCTGGTATAATGGAGAGAGATGGAGGATCTGTTCATAGGCCCCCAATTTTGGATGGTTCTAACTATGACTATTGGAAACCTCGAATGGTAGCTTTTTTAAAATCTCTTGATAACAAGGCTTGGAAGACTGTGTTGACAGGCTGGGGGCACCCTGTAGTTACTAAAGAAGGAGATGCCACTGCTGAGAAAAAGCCTGAAGAACAATGGTCCAAGGAGGAGGACGACCTAGCCCTTGGAAATTCTAAAGCATTGAATGCCATCTTCAATGGAGTGGACAAGAACATCTTCAGATTAGTAAACACCTGTGAAGTAGCCAAAGATGCTTGGGACATTCTCAAGACCACTCATGAAGGCACCTCTAGGGTTAAGATGTCTAGGCTTCAGTTGCTCACCTCCAAGTTTGAAAACTTAAGGATGAGAAAAGATGAAAACATTCATGAATTTCACATGAGTATCCTTGAAATTGCTAATGCCTCAGGAGCCTTGGGAGAGAAGATGACAGATGAAAAACTGGTAAGGAAAATACTCAGGTCACTCCCTAAGAGATTTGCAATGAAGGTGACTGCCATAGAAGAGTCTCAAGACATTTCCAACATGAGGGTAGATGAGCTAATTGGTTCCCTCCAAACCTTTGAGATGGGATTGAATGATGGTTTTGAAAAGAAAACAAAGAGCATGGCCTTTATATCAAACACAGAAGAGGAAAAGAGTCAGGAGGTTGATGAAGATTTGGTCAATGAAGTAGCATTGTTGGGAAGACAGTTCAATAAACTGTTGAAAAAAATGGATGTAAGATCAAAGACAAATGTCAAGAACATCTCATCTGACATCAGTAAATCCAACAATACTGGAAGAAGAGCAAGATCAGATGAGAAGCTCAAAGAGGTACAGTGCTATGAATGTGATGGGCATGGACACATCAGGACTGAATGTGGAACCTACCTCAAGAAACAGAAGATGAGTCTTGCTGCCACTTGGTCTGATGAGAGTGAAACAAAGGAGGCTGCAAATCTTGTGACTGCTTTGACAGGAAGATGGGGATCTAATGAAGACTCAAGTGATGGTGAAGTAACCTTTGAAGAATTGGCCTCTACCTACAGAAAGATGTGTCACAAAAGTGTAGAGCTGAGCAAACAGGTTGAAAACCAGAAGAAAGAAATAACTCAACTTGAGAATGAGAAGGCAGAATACTTGGAAACCATCTCCAATTTATAAATAGAAGCAGTAGTTCTGAAAGCCAAGCTTGTTGAAAATCCACAAGCTGAAAGTCAGAAGATAGCACAGCTGGAAAGAGAGAAGGCAGACCATGTGAAAACCATCTCTAAGTTTAAAACTGAAGTCATGTTTCTAAATTCTAAACTAGAAGAGATGACCAAGTATGTAAGGATGTTAAGCAATGGATCTGACTCCTTAGACAAGATTCTCCAAACTGGACAAGTAACAGGAGACAAATCTAGCATTGGGTATAATGACTCAAAGCCTGAGAGCAGTTACACTGGTGCCAAATCTCAAGCCAAACCTAAGTGCATCCATAATAAAAGTAAACCTGTGATGTCACATCATATGTTCCAACATCAGAGGAGAAAACAGCAGAAAGGGAAACACCAAAGATGGAGATGCCATCACTGTGGGAAATTCGGTCATCTGAAGCCGTTCTGCTATAAACTGTATGGTTATCCTAGGCATACTCATCATCAGAATCACTATCAATCTAGACTCAAACAGCACAGGCCTTAATTAAGAAACAATGGATTCCTAAGACTAATGTTACTGGTTTGATAGCTCACATTCCCCTCAGAATCTCAGCCAGAGAAGAATGGTACTTTGATAGTGGATGTTCCAGACACATGACTGGAAACCAATACCTGCTAACTGATCTGCATCATCATACCATAAGCCATGTAACCTTTGGAGATGGAGCAAAAGGTGAAATCAAAGGAACAGTGAAGTGATTATGAAAGGAATTAGGAAGAAAGACAACTGCTACATGTGGAGCTCTCAAATGGATTATCCCTTAAAGTATTGGATGAGTATAGATGCTCTCAAGAGTGATGAAAAACAAGTCTGTGGGAAATGTCAGACAAAGATGTCACACCAGAAGCTCAGAGGAGAAAAGGTTATGATGGCTCAAACAACTGAGAGGTTAGATCAAATGGGTGGACATATGACCAGTCATAGGCAGAATGGAACTGTTAGGACTAGGCCACAGGGGACTTTATGTTTATCTCGAAGCAAAAAGGCCAAGAACAATGTGGAGAAGATTGGAATGACACCTTCTTCTACACATGTGAAAGGTATATGAGATGGAAGCAGTTGGGCTTAACTGGGTTGGATGAAACTATTGATGATTGCATACAATGTCACACACTATGTCATGACATTGTATTATGACAACCTGAATGCTGAAACTAGGTCCAAAAATCAGACTCAACACAAATGGACAAAGTACTATTTTTGCTATTATAACTTCATTAGAAAATTCGTGGAAGACAAATTCAGAGGTCTAAAGCATGGACTGGAACTAGCAGACAGGGTTGCAAGGAATTTGGGTAAAACTCAAATTGAATATTAGGGAGGAAAATTAGGGAGTTGGACTCTTGTGAAATTATGGCAATTAAAGTGGAAAAATAAAAGAAATAAAAATAGTGTCTGCCCTTTTAAAAGAAAGAGCCACATTAATGATAAATCATTCCCTAGCATTGAAAATAATATTTATTCCTTTAGCACACGCTACCTAAACACAGCAATCTCCATTTCCATTCAACTTCTTAGAGAAGCTCAGCTAGGGCAAAGAAACTTTTCTCAAAAGTCCTACAACATGTCTCAACATCCATCATCATATGGTTCAAAATCCTCTCACCATGCAAAGACTCCCTCCATGGAGTTTGTAGATGAAGACGTGATGGACGTTACTCCACTTTGCATGATACCAGGCGACACCCCAGGTCCCTCCTCCAAGGCTGGAGATAAGCAAGGTAATACCTCTGGTAACTCCTCTCTTCCAAAAGACATGCATTATGCTGATCGTGCCATAAGGAACCTAGTCACTAGGATTCTAAGTGAAGGGCATGAAGTCAAAGGGGTTTCTACCCCTCTGTCTAGAAGGGACCCCTCTCCTGAGGAGGAACCTCATGCTGATAAAGATGATGACTCATCTAGATCAGAAAAGGAAGTTGCTGCTGAAGGGGTATGCTCTCTAGGTAAAACCCTACCTAGCAAGAAACCAAATGTGTCTCAGGAGAAGGTTATTGACATAGAGGAAGAAAGCTCTGAAGAAGAGGATGATCCTTTGGTTCATCTTGTAAAACCTAGTGTAGCTGAGAAACTGAGAACTATGAAAGGGAAAAGTGTGGCTAAAATGAGAACAGCAAGAGTGAAAAAGGTTGCTGGTGTAGGACCCTCAAAATCCTGGAGCAAAGTTGAGGTTGGGAAAAGGAAAGAAAGAGACAACTCTGACTCAGAGGAGGATGTCAAAGACGATGTCCCAGACATCTCCCATGCAAAAAGGCAGGCTGTTCAGAAGTCTCCTGGCAAAGCTGCTGCTGTGCACCTTGACAATATCTCCTTTCATTTAGAAGATGGTGCTACAAAATGGAAATTCGTCATTCAGAGGAGAGTAGCCGTTGAAAGAGAGCTTGGTAAAGAGGTTGTAGAAGTAAAGGAAGTAATTGATTTGATCAAAAATGCTGGACTAATGAAGACTGTGGCAGCTCTACCCCAATGTTATGAGGGGTTGGTAAAAGAGTTTGTTGTTAATATCCCTGAGGATATTTATGAAAAGAGCAGCAGGGAGTTCTGCAAGGGGTTTGTAAGGGGAAAATGTGTGAAATTCTCACCAAGTATTATCAACAAGTTCCTAGGAAGAGGAACTGATGGAGGAGTGGACCTAGAGACCACAGACAATGAGGTCTGTAGGGTTATTATAGCTGGCCAAGTTAAGGAATGGCCTAGTAGGAATCACTTATCAGCTGGGAAGCTCACTGTTAAATATGCCATCTTACACAAGATTGGTTCGGCTAATTGGGTGTCTACTAATCATATCTCTACCATCTCCATTAGTCTTGGAAGAATCATTCATGCAATTGGAACAAGGGTTTACTATGATTTTGGCAAGTTTATATTTGATCAAACCATCAGACATGTCTCTACAAATGCTGTGAAGTTACCCATTGCCTTCCCATCCACTATTTGTGGGATTATCTTGAGTCAACACCCAGGCATTCTTAATACAAAGGACATGCCAAGCAGAAGAAAACCCCCTCTATCCATTCATTATAAGCTATTTGAAGGAAGTCATGTAAATGATGTTGTCATGACATCTGCCAGAAGAGAGCATGTATCTCAAGGAAGCCTAATTGGTCAACTGAAAGATACCTGCAAGGAATTAGAGAATGGTATAAAGGTGGCCAAGGCAAGAAAAGAAGCTTTGGAAGTTCTTATTTGTAGCCTGGAAAAAGAGGAAATAGAGAAGGATGGTAAGGATTTAGATGCAAAAGCATAATCCAGTGACAGCTCTGACAAATCTGAAGGCTCTGAAGGTGAAGGTGATACTTCTTCCTCTGATTGATGGTTCCCCCTCCTTTATGTGGAAGACTGGAGACTGTATGAGGTGTGCTGTGAAGACTGTGAAACTGTTGTGTCTGATGTTTTAGGTGATGTTCTGCTGTTGCTATATGGAGTTTTTTTTGTTTTTTTTGGAAATTGTGTAATGTGTGGCAGTCCTCATTGATGTCTGTTTTGTAATATTTAGGGCTCTTAAAGAGCTCCTTGGATTTGGTCATTATCTCAGCTATCACAGTTGTGTATGATGATGGTTTGTACTTCCTGAATATTATGTTTTAACATGCTTAATGTTATAACATCTGATCTAACTTTCTCTACTAGGCTAATAGACATTTATTTTGTCTGGTTGGTCACCTTTGGTCAATTTTGACTAAAAAGGGGGAGAAGTGCTGATATGGAAGCTGTTGTGGAAGTTGTGAGATGTATATAGCTGGAGGACAACTATTATTGAAGGAAGTGCACAGGTGCTAAAACATAATGTTGTTCTATTTACAGATGTTTACAGATGTCAAAAAGGATGTCTGATATGATGCACAGGTGTTGATGTTGAAGCAGATTCCAAAATGACATTCTGGCTGGTACAAGTGTTGGAGTTACAATAGATGTTATGTTCATGGAGACTCTTTATTGTATGCACAAATTTAGGGGGAGAAGGAGTACCCTTGTGCATTTGTGTGTCTTACTAGTTGCATCCATAACTAGTAATTCTGTTTTTGTTGCACATATTTAGGGGGAGGAGAAGTACCCTTGTGCATGTGTGTATTACCATCTTTCTTCGAAACGGAACAATATTAGCGACCCATTGCGGATATTCAGAAATGGCTAAGAAGCCAGCGTCTAGCTGTTTCTTAACCTCTTCCTTGATCTTGAGTGCCCTCTTGGGTCTAGTCCTTCTGAGCTTCTGCTTGACTAGAGGACATTCAAGCTTGAGTGGCAGGTGATGTTCAACAATACTGGTGTCTAATCCTGGCATATCTTGATACGACCAAGCAAAGACGTCAATATATTCACGCAACAAGTCTACCAACTCGGAGTGTACACGCTTGGCAAGAGATGCCCCAACTTTCACTTCTTTTTTGTCAGTTTCAGAACCCAAGTTGATGACATCCACTGGTTCTTTGTATGGCTGAATCTCTTTCTCTTCATGCTCAAGGAGCCGTGCTAGCTCAGCTGGTAATTCACAATCTTCCTCACTGTCGTCTTCAGCTTGGTTGATTGGAAGTCCAGATTTATAGTTGATTTTAGCCATGTCGTAATCAATGGTTTTATTTACTCTTCATATGATGAGCTTATTTTAGTATGCTTTTTGAGAAGAGTGGAAAAAGGAAAAAGAAATCTTTTGCCATTTCATTGATTTTAGTGAAAAAGGAAAATAACTGAAAGAAGAGGAACACAAGTTTTGCATGCAAAAAAGTACTTTTTATTTATTCACATAATACTTTTCAACATGGGGGCCCTTACAAGCTATCCTCTCGTCTCGGGCGGGGACGAGGGATGGAGAAAAACAAAATGCATTACATTTTTTCCGAATACACCATGGGAATCATGGTAGCTGTCCAATTGGGAAGCTTGGACCGTGGAGGACATCTACGAACAAAGCTGGGTGCCCCTGGCTTGCTACCACAGGACTCTCCAATGACTGCCACAATATGCTTGTATTGATAGTCGGAGCTGCTGAACTTGACCAGGTTGAATTACTTTTTCTACGGATTCACCTTGCGTGTTGCTGGGTGATAACCGATACCAAACCTGTCATGCTTTTCTGCCACATTGACGACCTTACCCCAACTGGGAAGCGGGCCTTTCTCTAATGTCTTCTTGGCACTCTTTGCTAAGGATAGGATGGTAGCGGATGATTGATTGTTGTTGGCTGTAGCAGAACTAACATCTTCAAACTCTAAACAGTGGAACGGAACCTCGACGATCCCTTCATCTGTTTCAACATATCTGAAGGAGGAGAGTTCACTGACCAACAAATCTTCTTCCCCACACACGATTACCAGTTTTTCATCTATCAAGTATTTCAGTTCTGGTGCAATGTAGAAGTAACTGCCCTAGCGGCATGAATCCATGGTCTGCCCAACAAATAGCTGTAAGCTGGGTTGATGTCCATGACTTGGAATGTGATGCTGAATTTGTTGATTCTAAGTGTTGGCAGCAATTTTGGTAAAACAAAGAATGTTCACAGGATGTTATGTGTGATGTCTTAACATGAGATATCCTATGTACCTGTTGGAGTTCAAGAACATGTTCATGCAGGATTGTTTCAGAATGCCACATACAATGCCATGGCTTCTGATATTGGATGTACCTGCTGGAGCTTAAATGAAAGACATGTTCATGCAGGATTGTTTCAGATGACATACACAAGGTCATGGCATCTGATATGGTTGTACCTGCTAGAAGTTATAAAAGGAATTATTGGATTATGCAGGATTTTTCCAGGATGTCAGACCCGATGTCATGACATCCTGTACACAGAACATTCAGTATGAATGTCTGGTATTTTGTGATTGCACAATTAATGGAAATCTTTGTATGATTGAAGATCTGATTAGCTTACGCATTCAATCATGGATTACAACCAGATTTACTTATTTTCCAAGGAGATCTAACTAGCTGTTATAAAAAGATTTGATTGGAAAATAGATATAGGGTTTTCAAGATGTCCAAGCCCAGCTGGATGCTTATATAAAAAGGGACTTAGAAAACCTGTTTGAACACACAACCAATACTGAGCAAAATATATAGAGAGAGCTAGGGTTTGTGTTTGTTTAGTCATGAGACTTGTAGGTCATTCAAGTCATCCATTGATGATTGAATTGGACTGATTTGTGGTTGTAATTTGTCACTCTAAAGCTGTTAAGCAAGAGTGTGTGTCTTCTTGATAAAAGCTGTTAAGCAAGATCAAGAGTGTGTCTTCTTGGTTGAAACTGTGAAGTAAAATCAAGAGTGTGTTATTGAAAAGTGTTTTCTTTTCACAAGGGATTGTTGTTTAAGATCACAAGTGTGATTGTAGGGAAGTGAGTGGGTTCTCATATCTAAGAGTGTTTAGGTAGAAATTGCACGGGTAGAGATTAGGTGAGAAAGACTGTAACTTGTTGAAGTGTACGGAGAGTCTTTGAACTAATTCTATTTTAGTGAATTTCCTTCCTGGCTTGGTAGCCCCCAGACGTAGGTGAGTTGCACCGAACTGGGTTAACAATTGCTTGTGTCATTTGCTTTACCATTCTGTATCTTTATCCTATGTGTGTTAACAGATATTTGTGTCGTGACATTACCTTCGACATCTTATATCTGATACCAGAATTTCACTGAACTGGTGGGGTCCAACACAGATAGGCAAATCGACCTCTCCAATTACCTACCTTCGGGAATCGTCGAAATCTCGAACGATCAAAGCACTAGTCCTCATCTCGGGCCCCTTAAACTGTAAATGGCTTAATGTAGACTTTGACAATATGTTTAGCGAAGATCCAGTATCAAGGAGGACTCGGGATAAGAGAGAGTCAATACATGTTACCCAAATGCGTAGTGTTTTGTTGTGGGCGTTTACCTCAGGGGGTAGTTCTGCTTCATTAAATCCCAGATACCTACTGGCGGTGATGTTGGCAACCACGTCATCAAATTGATCAACTGTGATATCTTGCATCACATGGGAGGTATTTAGAACTTTCAGCAACGCTTTGCGATGAGCCTCAGAACTCCACAGCAAAGATAAAATTGACATTTTGGAGGGAGTTTGATTCAACTGGCCAATAATTTTAAAGTCACTCTTCTTGATCAGTTCGAGGAATTCTTGACTTTCCTCAAAGGTGACACTGTTCTTGTGATCTTCAATTTGTTCCTTTTCAACCATCGGCCCTTTACCATTGGATGCTTCGGCCTCGGCAACCTTATTCTCAATAATCCTCATCAACACCGGAACAGTCATCACGGTTGAAGTGGCTGGTACAGTTGCCCTTGCCTGCGAAGTCGGAGTAGGGATGACCTTCTCCTTAGGTGGAATAATTGTGGGTGCTCGAGACACCCTAGGAGTGTATTTAGGAGCGAATACACGGCCGCTTCAAGTCATGCCTCCCGTTCCAGTAATGTTGATGATTTCTGTGTCAGGGATGCGGATTTCTTTTCCTCCCAAATACGTTGTAGTCTCATAATTCCAAGGCACTGCCTTGGTATTCTGATACGGGAACAGAGTCGGAACATGGAAATGAATCGGCTGAATCCTCTTGGGGGGAAGTTTCAACCTTCTTTTTCCTGTACACAATTGTTATTGGTTCAATCACTGCCACTTCTTCTGCTGCTTTAGACTTGGAGAATTATACTAACCCCTGATCCATCAGTTCTTACACACAACCTATCAGTTGGTCGCTATCATCCGGATCAAACTCGCATACTGCACAATCAACATGCATCCCCTTTAGAAACCCAAACTGTTCGAATTTTCTCAACACAACGGACAACAGAGTCTTTACATCACTGATCCACTTTACAGGTTCCGCGGTTTCTTCTTCAATGACGACACTGACCGTGGGACCCTCATGATTAGGTAGGGGGTTCGTTTTCACGTTTGGCTTTTCCTTCGAGAAGGTCAATATCTCCCTATTAATCAAGTCTTGTATTTTGTTCTTTAATGAACAATAGTCTTTAGTGGAATTCCCCACATGGCCGGCATGGTAGGCGCATGAGGCATTAAGGTTATGTTTAGGATGATAAGGCGGCACAACTTGAGGGATTTCTTTTGGCACAATGGCCCCCACATGGATCGGATATGGTACCAAGTCAGCATATGGTATTGGGATCTTGTCATATTGAGTGTGTCTACCATAATTACCTCTGTTATTCTGCCCCTGACTTTGCCCTCTATTATCACGGTTGTATTGTTAATTCTGATTTTTCTGAGTAGGAGTTGATTATTAATTGCCTTTCTGCGTTTGATACTGGAAAGGAGGTTGTTGGTATTGAGCTGTGGAGATGTACGGATACGGTTAATACGGCAAGGAGCCATCGAAAATTGATATCGGGGGCGAGCCTTCGCCGTTACATCATTTGCTTCCCCCTCCTTCTTTTTAGCGAAGCCCTCATGCGACCTCTTGTTGGTTGTCTGTTGTGCGGTCGTGTCTGTGATTTTTCCTGATTTCAGCCTACTCTCAACACGTTCTCCAATGGTTACCATGTCAGTAAAATTTGTCGATTAACTACCGATCATTTTCTCAAAATACATCCCTTGCAGCGTACCCATGAAGATGTCCACTAATTCGTTGTTAGATAGTGCTGGCCGAACCCTAGACGCCATTTCGCGCCAACATTGAGCATATTCCTTGAAGGTTTCATTAGATCTCTGAGACTGATTTTGTAGTTGAAGCCTTGTAGGAGCCATGTCAAGCTTGTACTTGTATTGTTTCAAGAATGCCTCAGAGAGATCCCTCCACAACCAAATCTTTGAGTACTCTAGACTCATGTACCAATCCAAGGAAGCCCCAGTCAGGCTATCTTGGAAGAAATGGATCAAGACGTTGTCGTTATCAATGTGAGAGGCCATCTTCCTGCAATACATGGTGAGGTGACTGTGGGGACAACTGAGGCCCTTGTACTTAGGAAGGTCAGGCACCTTAAATTTCTAAGGTAACACCACGTTCGGGACCAAGCATAGGTCTCAATCATCTATACTAAAGGAGGAGAAGCCCTTGATGGCCCTTATTCTATTGTCCAAGAGCTGGTAATCCGGAGGTCTGGCCGGATCAACAGCGGGAGGAACGACCTGACTGGCCGGTCGAGAAGCTTCTGGAGCGATCAGTGCAAGCATGTTCAGGGTGAACCACATCTGAGGTGGGTAAGAGAAACCCGGTGGTACAATTTGAGCAGCATGAGTGGGCTGAGGATATTGCATTCCAGCCTGAGTATTGGGGGGCCTGAGGTTCCCCTGTCTACACGTGCTGAGGTGCAGGGGATGTCAGCATGGGCATGGAGGTTGCCCCAGGGTAACCAAAAGGAAAAGTTGGGACCTGGCTGGTGCTCGCAGCTTGAGCGGTTTGATTGGGGATCTGGAAGTGGAGGCGTGGGCCTCGGTAGTCCTCTTCATCATTGGGGAGGTCGTCAGGAACCTGACCTTGGTTGTTATCCGGATCTGCATCATTGATCGGAGTAGTTTGGAGAGTGGGGAGAGCCCACGAAAAACCAGCGTTTCCAACAGCAATAGCGGCAGAGAGAGTCAGGTGAGGGAAGAAAGCTCCCCCACTGGCGAGACTGGCAGCTAGATATGGGGGCATTCCCCACGGGTAGGCAGCAGCAAGCCTAGCAGAGTCCATATGGACCATCTGACGGTTCCCAGAGTTAGGCAGAACAGTTTTCGCCGGGGTGTCGACGGTAGTGCCAACAGTAGCGGTAGGAATGGTCACCCCAGCAGCATGGGTGACGTTGGCAGCAACAGAGGCAGGGTTCCTCTGAGATTGGAGAATCTCGAGGATAGTCTCCATGTTCCCCCTGAATAGATTCATTTCACCTTGCACCTGGGCAAGAGATTTACGAACAGCAGCATTGTCAGCTTCGTATTCGGCCATGATTCTTGACTTGTTGGAACCTGTGTACTATTGATGACGAGTCGTCGTTGTTGCTGTGGAAAAACGGCGAGTGTAAGCATTTTGTTTTCTGGAGGCTTTTGACAAATAAATGCATGGATGCATGCATGTATGCAAAAAGATTTGATATGTGCATTCATTATATTTTTCATTCTTTCATTTTATGTAAAGGGAAAACAGTTCCAAGAAATCCGCGAGTTTGTTTATTTAACACAAGCAAATGCAAGGCATAAAGAGAGACAGTTTATGAAGCCAATAACCGAGAAACTCTTTTATTCAATGTTGAGAAACGAAATATAAGTACAACAAGTAAATTCCCCTTGGGTTACAAAAGTATCACATCGGTCCTATCAAACCTCAACCTAAGGAACTACAAGCAACTAGAAGGAATTGGATAATAACTCTTCATAGTAAGCCTGCTTTTTGGGGGATAGGCAGGCGCCCCACTTTCCCAATATTGCACTCCCTTCAGGTGGTAGGTTGTGATCTGGCTTGTCTGGAACGTTGTTCACAACTGTCTTCCTTCGGTTGAAGAGGTATTTAGGATGCTTGTTCACTTGTGTGTTGCTGTCCTTCTGGTTCCCATGTAATTGTCCTTTCAACTCTCGAATCTCTTCTAGTCGCTGACTCAGCTCATACTGGTTTTGGCGAAGGGTGACTTCTAGATGTTTGTTGCGGCTTTTCTCATCCTTCAACTCTTTCTTACAAGCTTCTAGCAGACTTTGGAGTTTCTTCATTTGTTCCATGTGTTCTAGTTCTGCTTTGCTGGCTCGGTATTGGGCTTCGGCTAACTGTTTCTTTTTGGTTGTCAGGATGGTATAAGTCCCTTTGAGAGTGTCACTCACTTTGAGTCTTTTGAATACCTCTGCCTGTACCTCACCATCTGCTTGACGAACTCAGTCTCTCTTCTGATTCAGATTGAATTTCAAGGTTTCCTTCTCCAATGAGATCTTACCAAGCCTAGATTTGAGATCAACATTCTCTTTCTCTAGGGTCTGGATAACCTTCTTTAATTCACCGACTTCAGAATTTGGCTGGTTTTCTGGATCAAGATGTTGGGTGTTCATGGATGGTTCGGGCGGGAATGGAAACAAAATCTCACTCACTCTATTCTTGACCCAACTGGTGTAAGCTTCCTTGGCGATATAGTTCTTCTTGCCCATCTCTGCTCTTCCTTGAGGACAAATTGATCCCTAAGCCTTGACAACCTTCTTGATCAACTTTGGCTCTTCGACCCCTTTGTACAAGACAAAACCTTCTACACTCTTGGGATCAGGTTTGTCCACCATAGGATATCCAAGTTGCCGCAATGCTAACCTCGGGTTGTAGTTGATTCCTCCTTTTGTACCAAGAAAAGGCACATTGGGAAAATCCCCACAGTTGAGGATAAGCTTGACACCATCGTAAACTCGAGAATACCAAGGAATATCTTCGGCTTTTAAGGACATGATCCACTAGGACCACTTCAAGTTATCTTTGTTTTCCACAAAAGGGCCTTTGCTGGGTAGATGCGAAATAAACCATCTATACAGCAAAGGGGTACAACAGACGATAGTCCCTTTCTTCTTCTGAGTCCTCACATGGATGAAGTAGTAAGTATCAGTAAGAAGAGTATGAATTGGATTCTGAGTCAGGAAGACATGAATAGCAGCCAAGTCTACGAACTCCTCCATATTCGGAAACAATACAATCCCATAGATAAGTAAATCTAGATTGGCGTTGAAGGTCGTCTAACTTCCAGCTTCAACGAAGGAAATAGCTTTGTCCACTAGAAACTTAGAGGTGAAGCCATAGATTCCACCCTTTGGCTTCAGGTTCAGTTCTATTTCCTTCTTCCCACGTGTAGAGCTTCAGCAAGATCTTGATATTTAGGAAGTTCCTTAGTGCGGATGTAAGGCACTTGGTTCTTGATCCTAATACCCAGAATGTGAGAGTACTCTTCCAATGTAGGTGCTAGCTGGTAGTCTTGGAAAGTAAAGCATCTTAGTGGTGGATCATAGAATTGCACCAAGGTGTGCACAACAATGATGTTGACTTCGGTGTTCAGAATACCCAAAAGGTTACCATAAGCTTCCTTGAAGTCATCCTTGTGTCCCAGATCTAAACGTGCCCCAAGTCCTCTCAATACAACCAACTGAGGCTCCACAAACTTGTAATTATGGATGTTCTTCCTTTTGGGATTCATACTTCGCTTCAAATGCTTGGTAAATAAACTGGACTCTTGGATTCCTGGAAAAGATGTGCATATGTAAAAATTTGGTCATGATGAATGATATTGTAATGATGAGATGATAATAAGTCACATGGATTTAAAACTCCAGCAAACTCTGAATAATCTGTAAGTGCCACATGTTGCAGGTTCAAAAGTTCGACGTAACATGAGTATCAAGGTAAGTAAGGTCTATGGTTTCCTGCAATAAAACCCATATCCCCCTCACAGGTGTGGACTATGCTCCAAGATGGTCCCTAGAAGGTCTCCTAGAGTCATCAACTCGAAATGAAAATACCCTGCCGTAGTGAATACTCACAGGACAAAAGTACTTCCAAGTGAATCTAGTATGGGTGTGGCTCTCGTGACAACCCAATGCGCGAGACGTAGGCATACACGATTATCCACGAGTCTAACCTATGTGTATACTAAGCTTGATTACAGAGCTTTCCTCTCATGTAGTCTAACACATCCTAACAACAACGCAACAAATATATCCATAATATAAAGCGAGTAAAAAATGTGATAAATAAAAGCGAGTAAAGCTATAAGGATAAACACCTAAAACTAGCGAGGGAACAACCTAAACTAGGCTCGACTCCTTTTAGCGACTAGGAAGCACTCCAAGCAGCGAAGAATTCCCTAGCAGAGTCGCCAGCTGAAGCTAGCGGAAATATACCCGAACAAATCACACGCTCGAACATACAACAGAGTCACCATCAAACTTTATTTATACCCAAAGGGAAGGGAAAACATCGATAAAACCCGGGGAAAAGAGATATTCTAGGTAAGGAAGTCGGTTATGCAAGGGGATGGTATTAGCATCCTAAATATCCATGGTACTCCATGGGAACCGTTTTGATTGTTCTAGCTCGAATAGGTGTGATATCTAAAGATTACTCACAAAAGAATGGGAAAAAGGAAAAGAAATAGATAAAGTGCTCGGTGAGGATTAGGGCCCTCATGCATACATACCCTCATAGTGCAGATTCAGAGCTCCGTAGTTCAAAGAACTAATGGTGGGAGATGAAAAGAAGTGGTGATCAAGGTGTGGTCTGGACCAAAGGTTAGTATGATTTGAACTCCAACGAGGGATGAAAATGTGAACCCAAGAGTAAACAGGTATGAGCCAACAAGCGAGGGGTCTAAGACGTGGTATCACTGTATTGGAACAACCTTAAAGAAAGGGTTGCCTACACACGGCTGCAAAGTAAGTAAAAAGATGTTTGTCTAAGCTACAAGGTCTGACAAGACAAACAAATCGGCTCTTGGTTCACAAAAAGGGGTACAAGATGGAGCACAAAGGTATGATGTATTTGGCTCAAAGAATAGGGTATATCATACAGAGTGAATGAAGGTAGATTACGAACGTATTATGGAAATGAACGGAAAGAAGTGACCGAAGTCACAAAATTTGAATGTTTGGTGACAAGTGACTAAAGAAGTATTGTTTGAAATCGAAAGGTAAAAGTGTATTGAAATCCATAGGAGAAAGGGAATTTGTACCATAGAGGGAAAGGTTGCATGAACCACAAGTGAGGGGTCTAAGACATGGTATCACTATATGGTTGGTCGTAAAAGAAGGAATTAAATGTATGGGTACAAGCCAAACAACTCTAGGTACAAAAGCGAACTATTCATTAAGCGTCCTAAAAGGGTGTGTGTGGAATTCCAAAGAAAGTGTATCTCGATGTCAAAGGTATAATATGTCACTGGGTGAACGATTTATGATCGACGGTACGTAATGAATTGTGAAAGATATGGATGATAGGACTTCAGCCAACCAAAAATCACAAAGAATAGTGAAGAATTGAGATAGAATCAAAGAGATGAAGTTTCTGAAATTTTACCTTCAAGTATCTTCAATTCAACTTGATCTTTATCTGGATTTGTTTGATTCTTCCTCCTCTTACTCGCAGTGATCAATTAAGATGGAAATGGCAATGAATTTTTGGAGTTTGAACTTCAAAACATAAGGTGAAATTCAAACTCGATTTCAATGAAATCCTCAAGAAATTATATGGAGCTAGGGTATGAGTTCTCTTGGCAAAGCTTGGGCAAGGTGTTGATGTGATTTCTGAAGCCATGAGCTTGTTTAAATAGGAAAAGGAATTGATTTTTGCACCACTTGAAATTTTATCAAAATTGGAAACCAAGTTGCATGGATGCATGGGCAATGATTTGGGCCTAAGGAATTATGTAATCCATTTCCAATTTGTGTGCAATTGATGCTGAAGTAATCACATGGAAGCATGCAGAGAGGAATAATCACTTGAATTCAAAACTTGCCAAAACAAATCCCACAATGGAGCCATCTGCAAGTCCCTCAATTTTGATCCAAATGAGATAATCTTGGACTTTTTAGAAAGGTGAGATCAAGAGGAACAAGTTTCATGTTGAACACTTTTCCATTTGAAGCTTGTATCATGATTAATTTTGAGGTGAAAGTTTGGGAAATCAAACATATTTGAAAATTTTCCAAGTACCAAGCCAAATGTTCACTTCTTCCACCTTGAATAACTTTAGCTATGGACTTCAAATTGAAAAAGTTCCTTAATAAAAGTTGTATCTATTTCAAACCTCTTCAATTTGGTTAAAAATTGGACCTCATTTAGATTTTGCATGAAGGAGTTATACATTTTAGAAGTTGAGGAAAATCACTTGTTCAATGGTAATGGCCCAAAATGACCTATAATGTTTCCTCTTGGCACATGTATTTGAAAGTTGAATTTGAACTTCTTCCAAACATTAAAGTTGGAGAGGACATCTTGAATTTGGTCATGGAACTTGAATGGCTTTAATATTATAAAAATGGAGCAAGTTATGGTCCTTGGAAGTTGACCTCCTAATTAGGGTTCAGACAAAATGACCTATAATCTTTCACCATAAAAAGTGTTTTTCCAAGCAAAACTAGCTCTTTACTTCAACATGAAAGTTGTTTGTAATGTCATAAGGAGTAATGTTTCTCTTGGAATCATTTTCATATGACAAAAGTTGTAGGATATAGGGTCTAGGGAACCCCCGTTTTGACTAGTTGACTTTCTTTGGTCAACCACCATGAACCAATTTGCAAACTTGATATTCTCTTGATATTTGGGACTCATGGAGGATGATGTAATATGAAGTATACCTTGAAATATTTGATCAAATGATGAAGAAACTTGCTGAGAAAGTCACATAAGATACCCAGATGAATTAGGGCTTCCAAGGCAAACAAGCTTCAAACTCTTGATGATTTATTGATCAAAATGATATGTGAAGACCATAGGGATCCATATATGATGTCTAGAGCCAATGTAAACCATATCTTGATTGATCTCCTTACATTAAGGGTCTTAAACCCTAGATGTGAGTTTGATGGAGCATGGGTGATCACACACACTACCTACAAAAGCAACAAACTATACATTGACATATTTTTGGTATTTTGGTTAGTAAATAATGAAAAACAAAGTATGAAACAATCAAAATGTGCTTGCTGACCTCTCCTAATGCAAATCCAATGAATGGGGGATAAGGAGGATGCCAAGGTGTGATCCCTAAGCCAATGCATATGATGAGATAGCATGAGGGATCTTAGGGTCAAAATTGGGGTCTTACAGAGAGAACTTTGTATTTTTGCTTGATACAAAAGTGTAGGATTACATATCTATTTATAGTACTCTAAGGAGAACTCTAGACACACTAATTTTAGAGAGTTCTCAACTCTAGACATTCAAAGAGTATTCTAGAAAATATTACAATCCTAAAAAATGTCTAGACACTCCAAATACTACAAGACTTTTCTAGAAACATTACCCAAAATAAACTAAGCCCGAAGTAACTAAGCACAAACATCAAATAATAAGGTTAAGCTCAAATCAAGTTTAATATTTCAATACTTAGTTTATCTCTGTTAGGGAAATGTTTTTTATAATCTTCTATTTTGTTGTTTTTTAGTTTATGCATCTTGCCTTGTATTTCGCATGTGCTACAGTTAGGTTTTGATCATGTCAAAACGAAATAATTCTCAAAGTTCTAGGATAATGACAGGAACACCCGTGTAGAAATAATATCTAAAGTCTTGGTGCAGAGTATTGGATCCAAACCCGAATCAAGTAGTGTCATAAAAGAATAAACATAATTAATCGGCCAAAATAGTGAGCTACAGTTGATAAAAGTAAAGTTATAAGTGACATTGGGATTCTCAAATAGTTGAGAAGGACTTTATGCCAATCAAGCCCATTCATGATGTTAAACGATAGTACCGATCTAGAAGGGGGGTTGAATAGATCAGTTTTTGAAATTTAGCGCTTTTTCAAAATGTTTTCAACGGTTATGAAAGCACCCTAGATTATAATCGTCTAAATGATTCATTAATCGAAAGATCTGATATGCGTGGAACCGAATGGAATAACTACGATAGAGATAATCAACCACTATCTAAATCAATCGATTAACTACCACAATCCTTGATATTGTTACCTTTAATAATGTGTTAACACAATAAGAGAGCAAGTAAAATATTACTAGATTTGTGTGAGATTAATTTTATCGAACACTTGGTGAGTACTTCATACCAAGTTTCAATTTCACTCAAATTGAATGTGCAGAATTTTACTCAGTTCCAATCAAAGTGATTGCACCAATTTATCGAACAGTTACTATGCACAACAATCAAGTGATATTGATTTACTATTAATTTCACACAAAACGTAATTAATACAGAATTTAAAGAGATAAGAGTAAGAGAGAACAAGACTGAATTTGTTGAGGCAGTTCCCCTATCGTCCTCGCTTAGGGTATGTATATCCTCAATTCTAAATCTAGAATTGAGATGTTTTTATTAACACATTGCACAGTTAATACAAGAGAACAAATGATCACCACCAATCAACCCCTAGTGTTGTTGCAGATCTTATTCGCTTCTCTCCCATTGATTCAAGTTGAACCAAGTCCTTCAAGCGTTTCGAACAAACCTCCAGTTACAACTACCTTATTGCAAGAACTCCATGTTCTCCAAAACTTCAGCTCAACTGATTTTGATCGCAAGTCGCTTGAACCCTAAGCTTTCTTCATAATCCTCTGGTTACCGTTACTTGTTTGACCGACCCACCGTTCTTCAAACTTTTCACTCGGCTGAATCTGTGAAGCAAAGGTTAGTGTAAAAAACCCTAATTCTTGGAGGATAAAACCCCAATGGTTTTATTCAAGAAAAACCCACACAAAGCCTCAACCCAAACTAAGATTGCACAATCCTATTTGGACGTTATCACCACAGTAATGCACAATGATCAACAAAAGTTGTTATGTGTAATTGTTGAGAAATGCAATGGAGAATGAAGATGAAGATCACTTTGGTGTATATCTTTCACTTTTCTTGTTAGAAGTTGGAGAAGAGACTCTATAACATTTATATGATGCATGGACCAAATAACAGATATAACCGAATTATTTTGCAAAATTACACAGCAAAATTGAGTCCAAGCAGCGACCACTCGACCTGTATGGACCCGAGGCAAAATTATTCAAGTGAAATAGGCGATGAGTCGACTCAAACAAGGGATGAGTAGAGTCAAACAGAGTTTTTCCAAGGTTGAGTCGACCTATGACTCGACCTGTTCAGACCCGTGGCTACATGGTTCAAATGGAAATAAGCAATGAGTCGATGCAACATGTGGATGAGTCGACTCATTCAGTTTTCCCAGGATTTAGTCGACCTGTGACTCGATCTGTTCAGACCAGAGAGTTACGCTCCGAGTCATGAGTCGACTCACAGTTCTTAAACTCCCAACAATAAGTTTTGAGATGTATTTTGATCAATTTAAACCAATCTCTTATGAACCTAGGGTATTAACGATGATCAAGTGCATGATTCACATCTATGATATGCTCCTATATGTCTGGACACGTTGAACTTATATTTTGAACATTTTAGAGGATGAATGCATTCTATGATATGATGACACCATCCAAAGTACACATTATGGACGACTAGAAAGATTTGACATCATTAAAATAAGAACTATGCATATTTACCCTCACATACTCCCCCTTTTTGATGATGGTAAACCATGGCACAATCGCATACTTTGATAGACATCCTCCCCATGATTTTATGCATGCCTTCAAACGTTCTACTATTATAAATCTGCTAAATCAACTATTGTGTTTCCATTACTTCTCCCCCTTTGATAACATAAAAAAGAAACAATGAAACGGTCAACATGAAACAAAGATATTCATAAGCACTTAGTCAACGACTTTGGAACATATAGACATTAACAACCATGCACATAACATGAAGTCAATGGAAGAAGTATATACATAAATATTACACAGAGAAAACGAAAATAAGTAAATAACATTGCCACATTGGTTTAGCATAACTTTAAGACAAATAACTAAATACAGTAACATGCATGTTAAATATGATACCTAAGCAAGTTCAAGTATAATTCAAACATAGAAATTAATCAAACTTAGATCAAGCCATAAAATGAACATCAAGAATTACATAGATCAAGTATATACATACATAATTGATCAATATAGGTCAAATGGATAGGAACGATATTACCTCCAATGGTGATAGACGGCGAGTGCCCTCACATAACTGCACTTATAAATCAAGGAATATACAGGCATAATATATGTTTTTAACGTGATCCGAGATATCGAGAACACCAAGTTCCCTACGGATGTGGAAGAAAGGCTCTGTCGCAAGTGGTTTTGTGAAAATATCGTCAAGTTGATTTTTGCTATCAACATGCTCGAAGACAACATCACCTTTCTCAACATGATCCCTAAGAAAGTGATGCCGAATTTCAATATGTATAGTGCGTGAATGTAGTATAGGATTTTTTGTTAAATTGATGGCACTTGTGTTGTCACAAAAAATGGGAACGCCACGAAAAATTCAGAGTCGCCACCAGATTATTTTCATTCCAAAGGAAAGGGAAAATAGCGATAAAACCCCAAATGAGAGAAACGGTCTCGCAACCAAGAGCGAATTCGGAAGTCGTTTATGCAAGGGGAAGGTATTAGCACCCCTCACATCCATGGTACTCCATGGGAACCACTTGCTCGTATCAAATGCGTATGGATGTTTGTTAATCTGTATGTTGCTTGCTATCGGGAATGAGATGGGGGAGAAAATAAGTTTTAATTTAGTGTGCTCGCCAAGAATTTGGGCCCTCGTGCCCACGTATACCCATACGTGCAATAGGGAAGTCAGAGCTCCGTAGTTCGGCTCAAAAATGGCATATTTGTTTGGCTGTTTTTACTGAACAATATTGACGTTCACACACTATTGTTCGCTTGCTTGTATACTATGTCATGGGAGCGGAAAGCATTTGCTTGTTTGCGGTAAAGTGGATACGCTTGGTATGCACTCTAGCAGTTAAACATTACTTGCTCGCACATGGAGGCTTAAGCTTAGTTCACGGTAGAACGGAAGTAATACGTCCTTATTGAAAGGTTTTGAAGAGAAAGCCCTAAGGAAAAAGATGGTTTGATTTGTTGGGGTTTATTTTATGCATGAAGACAAGCATCAGACCCTTGGATAAATACAGTTAACGGTCCAATAACTCGGGAGTTGAGAGGACAATGTTGTCCTAATCGCTTTTTTTCATCCAAAAAAGAGATTTGAATTGTGAAAAGAGTTTGGCAAGTCTAATCATTGGAACTTAGAGGTAGACAAGTCTCTAACCCTTGACTAAGTACAGTCAACAATCAAAGTACTTGGGAATTGAGAGGACAATGGAGTCCTAACTATTCTTTTTCTTCCTCATAGCACCTAGATCTAACTTGTCTGAATCATTAGATGTTTTAAGGGGGAAAGTCAAGTGTCGGGTCCTCAGGCTAGATACGACCAACAACCCAATTGCTTGAATGTTGTGTACAAACACGTAGACCCTATTTGCCATTCTAATTTGTTATGAAAATGATTTTGAAAAAGGAACTTGATGTTAGATCAAGCGTTTGAATTTATTATGAAAAAGTGTGATTGAAGAATGAAGGAGAGAGATAGAATAAGGTTGAGAAGATAATGGAGAAGAGGTGTGAATAATGGATCATGGAGTGGATGGAGAATGCTTAATGTTGGATCAAGTATTCACATTGCAAGGTGAAGCTAGCAGAAATATACCCGAACGTATCGCACGCTCAAACATACAATAGAGTCACCATCGAACTTTATTTATCCCAAAAGGGAAGGGAAAACATCGATAAAACCCGGGGGAAAGAGATATGCTGGGTAAGGAAGTCGGTTATGCAAGGAGAAGGTATTAACACCCCAAACATCCATGGTACTCCATAGGAACCGTTTTGATTGTTCTCACTCGAATAGGTGTGATATCTAAAGATTACTCGTAAAAGAATGGGAAAAAGGAAAAGAAATAGATAAAGTTCTTGGTGAGGATTATGGCCCTCATGCCTATGTACCCTCATAGTGCAATGAGGAATTCAGAGCACCATAGTTCAAAGAACTAATGGTGGGAGATGAAAAGAAGTGGTGACCAAGGTGTGTTCTGGACCAAAGGATAGTATGATTTGAACTCTAACGAGGGATGAAAATGTGAACCCAAGAGTAAACAGGTATGAAACAACAAGTGAGGGGTCTAAGACATGGTATCACTATATTGGAACAACCAAAAAGAAAGGGTTGCCTACACATAGATGCAAAGTAAGTAAGGAGATGTTTGTCTAAGCTACAAGGTCTGACAAGACAAACAAATCAGCTCTTGGTTCACAAAAAGGGGTACAAGATGGAGCACAAAGGTATGGTGTATTTGGATCAAAGACTAGGGTATATCATACGGAGTGAATGGAGGTAGATTACGAACGTATTATGGAAATGAACGGAAGGAAGTGACCGAAGTCACAAAATTTGAATATTTGGTGACAAGTGACTGAAGAAGTATTGTTTGAAATCGAAAGGTGAAAGTGTATTGGAATCCATAGGAGAAAGGGAATTTGTACCATAGAGGGAAAGGTTGCATGAACCACAAGTGAGGGGTCTAAGACATGGTATCACTATATGGTTGTTCGAAAAAGAAGGAATTAAATGTTTGGGTACAAGCCAAACAACTCTAGGTACAAAAGCGGACTATTCATTAAGTATCCTAAAAGGGTGTGTATGGAATTCCAAAGAAAGTGTATCTCGGTGTCAAATGTATAATATGTCACTGGGTGAACGATTAATGATCGACGGTATGTAATGAATTGTGAAAGATATGGATGATGCCCTAGGGCGAAGGAGGAATAATTAGAAGTATGCTCACCAAGGATTCGCATCCTCGTGCCTACGTATTCTCATAGTGCAATGAGAAAATCAGAGCAATCGTAGTTCAGCCCACTAGGGCTGAAAAGAAACTGATCGGAGGCAAGATGAAATGGAATGATTGAAATTGAAGTGATTTGAATTGAATAGAATTAAGAATGGATAGACTTGATAGTTAATAGATGAGAATCACACTAAACTCTATGGGTAAAGGTGGATACGATAAGCAACGAGCCAAACGCCTCTCACCCAAAGATATCTAGAATGAGTGTAGGAAAGCTCCAGTCTCATTCCTTCTTTACCACTTAAGGCTCGTGGCATGTAACTCTCGTCTTAAACTTCAAGTGGAGGAAGAAGAGTCTTTGCAGTCGTTTCTTGTATTGATGATGAAGACTTTATCAATCGTTCGATTCGAATCGCACTGGGTCATACGTCCCATACCCAAAGATATTCAGAATGGGGGTAGGAATACTCCAGTCCCACTCCTTCTCTACTGCTTAAGGCTCGTATCGTACCACTTGGTTCATGATTGATAAGTTGCTGATTGTTGTCCTTGTTTTTGTTGCTTTTGCTTTTGTAGTGAGAGACTTGTCAATTGTATGGTTAGAATTATGCTAAAGTCTATGAATAGAGATGAATACGATGAGCGCTGGGTCATACGTCCCATACCAAAGGATACTCAGAATGGGGGTAGGAATACTCCAGTCCCACTCCTTCTCTATTACTTAAGGCTCATGCCACACTCTTCTAACTTTGATTTAACAAGTTCTTGAAGCTGCTACCTTTGATGTGATTGAATAATCCGCTGCTTGGTATGACGAAGGATGCCTTGATTGAAGATCTTGTCTTGAGGCCTTGAGCTCCACAACTTAGAATAAAAGTCTTATTAAGTGACCAAGGGTCTTTTGGTCACTCAACTTAGACTGTGGGATTATACAAGTTCAAAGGATTTAATTAATCAAAATTGCTTTTGATCAATTTAATCATGGGTTTTGTTTTGTTTTTAGGGAGCTAGGTTAGGATCTAATCAAATTTAGTAATTGTTAGAAACTATCCTAAGGGATCATGCATTAGAAATTGATTGAAAATTCTAAGTTAGAATTGTAAGGAATTGATCAAATTCTATGTCACATTCTAATCCTAAAATTGATTCTAACCTAATGTGGAAAATTGACCTAATGTTAAGAAATGTCAAGCTCTAAATTTAATCAAGCCTAAACTAAAACCTAATTGAATTTTTATTTAAATCCTAATTAATTCTAATGAGAATTCTAAAATGTGAATTAATCCTAAATGAAATTCTAATTAGAATTATAAAATCTAGCTTTATCCTAATTGTCAATTAACCTAATTAAGCTAATATTATTCAAACTAATCAACTTGCAAAAATCAATTAAGAAAAATAAAGAAATCAAATAAAATGAGCATGTGGTGCATGACTAAAATGGAGGTTAAAAAGAATTCAGGCTATTGGGCTGTTACTTGAGCCCATGTAGTCTTTTTTTGTGTCAGCCAACAAACTCCAAACAATCCAAACAGGGGGTGCACTATAGTAAATTGGAAATAGGCCTCTGAGCCCAAAATGCACCAATGTTCATTCCAGAGAGGGGGGTGTATTAGGAGTTCAGGAGTGGAACCAACAAAAGATCAATGGGCCTATGGAAGCCCAATTCACTTTCTTTGTAAACTAAAAAAAAGGTGTGTTAGCAAAATATGGTGTGAAAACATGAATTTCCATGGGCCTTAAGAATCTGAGCCCATTACACCTTCCCTGTTGACTTATACAAGTCAACAGGTTTGAATGAATAAACCTTGCACGCTCAAATGTTCACCGTCACTGGCCGTTAGCCACCGTGCCGGCGGCCATCGCCAGTGGCGGTGGCACCAAAAACCTAAATTCTACCTGCCATATCATGCACAAAGACGCGCTTGTGACAAGAATGGGATCCATTTGGGGAATTGGTTCATGGATCAACCGAATCGAGAGGATCTTGGGAAGAACCCTATGATTCTAAATGCGAATTAAGTGACGCTGATGATCAATTAGACTCCTACACCATGGGGCTTCTATTTCTTATACCAAATGCTCCTAACTGGTGAGCTCAACGCAAGTAAATACAAGTGGAGTGAAAACTACATACCGGAGAAGATGACCAGAACAGTTTGCCGGTGAGTTCTTGACTTTGCCTTGCACGTTTTCTTTCTTCCTCTTTCTCCTTCTTCTTCCTCTGAACTTGAGAATCGTGAGCATGAAAATCAAATGGTAGTGGTTAAGCTCAAGCAATATTGAAGCTTCAATGTGAAGCTTCAATGGCTTTTTGAGAGAGGTAGAGCTTTAGTGAGGGAGAGGTAGTGAATTACAGAGTGAGTGGATTTCTGAGCAGAGTGTTCAAGGTCTCCAAAAAAATGATGGTGGAATTGTTTAAATAGAGAGGAGGTTAGGGAATTAGCTAGGTTTGGAGTAAGGTTTGGATTCAATTGGCTTTTGGTTAGGAGTTAGTTTACATTGACAAACTGAGTTGGGATTAAACTCAGTTAGTTATGCACAACTTAGTTAGTTAGTGTTTTAGGTTAATTGATTAATGACTGGCTATGGGAGGTTGCACTTAAGTGGAATTGAACTCCAAAGGTTTGAACAACGACTGGCTGCACAAGTTTCTCTTTTAGTTAACATGGTTAGTGGAATGTAGGCAACTCTTAAGATTGGATGTTATTGGCCTTTCCTGCTATGGTTGATTGAAAAACAACTATTAGAGAACTGATGTAGCATGTCTTGGTGAATTCTCTGTTAGCATATGCCTTGCCATGACCCTGTTGCAATGAGCCTAACATCTGCTTGCATTTCTCAATGTTATCATGCCAACTTGCAAAGGCTTGGACTGTTATGTATGTTTGTGTTATGCTGCAGCTTGTATTCATGATTTTAGATAATTTTGGTCTTGATGCACATGCTGAATGTGAGCTTACATATGTACATAGGTAGGGTTCTAATATGACATTGTTTTGATGTTGCAGGTCTGGTGCAACATTGATGCAACTGATGGTTGATGCAGGTACAACAGGCATTGCCTTTGTTCATAGTTTGGCTTGCAAGTTTGTCATGAAGCTTGCAGCAGGTTTGAGTTGGCATTGTGAAGGTTTGTGGTTCCTTGAACCTTGATCCAATGGTTTGGGTATTGCTCCTGTTATATTTTTGTCTTGACTTGGTTCCATGGCCTGTTTTTCATTTTACCTTGGTCATAAGCATTATTTGATGTTGGATTGACCATGCTTTTAGCCTGATGCAGGTTGGTTCTTGCTAACAGGTCCATATGGAGTGCTTGTAGTCTGCAGGACTCATTGGTTTGGTTTGAAAATGTGCAGGGCTGCTTACACAACATTTTGTGGCTTAGATTGATATTCTCATGTGCTGCTTGTTACAGGATTCCTTGTGGTTTGGTTTGAACATGTGCATTGGCTTCCAGCAGGGCCAACTTGCTTGCCCTTTTGGCTTGGTGCAGCAAGGTCTTGATCTAAGACAATAGGGATGTTCCCTGCTCCAGGATGCAGTATTTCTCCCTGTTGTAGGATGTACCAAGGTGAGAGTAGGACCATTGTTCGTGTGCATTACTTCACCCTATTAGTGTACCTGTTTGCTGGTGGATATAGGTTTTGTGCCAAGACAACATGGTTATTCATTTTGCTGCAATAAGAGATGGTTGGGTGTGCTTGCAGACTGGCTGTTGCAACTCTACTGTGCAGGTTGATGCAAATCACTACAGAGTGCTTGCAAGGCAATGTTGATTGGTCCTCTTGCAGACAAACTGTTGGCTGCACTGGTTTTGTTTTACCTCGTATGCATAGTTAGTCCAACCCATGGCTTGACATGTTTCATGGATGAAAAAGGTTGTATCCTTGCATTAGGTCCTACTGGCTCATGCTCACAACAAGTTTTGGGTTGGCCATTGACAACACTTTGTGGGTTTAATTCAAGGCATGTTAGCAACATTTCAAGGCTTGACTTTTATGTTGGTTGGGACTTAGATCTGTGCAAGTTTGGCTTTGCAACAAGTTGGTGCAGCAGGGCAAATACAGCAGGATGGAAGTGAATTGGCAAAGCAAGAAACTCCAAAGTTCAAGGCATGACCAAGTTGGCATTAAAGTGAAGCAACCAAATCCACATAGTTAAATCAAGGTCAACATGGACATGAAGAATGGAATGAGGGCTAGGGTCAGTCATTTAGTGATTAGGGATGACCAAGGACCTAGGGTTGACTTTGGTTAAAGTTGACCAAAAAGTCAACTGTTGACCAAAGTCAACAATTTGTCAAAATTCATTTTTTGGTGTTTTTCTTGTAAATGGACAATGGATTGATGATTAGGGTGAAAATTTAGAGCATTAGGGTCTTGGGTTGACTTTGGTCAAAGTTGACCAAAAAGTCAATTTTTGACCGAAGTCAACAATTTGTCAAAAATGTCAAATTTTGTATTTTCTAGTGTAGAATCACATGTAATGGTTTAAAATGACATGGAATGAATTGAAATGGTTCGAAAAGTGATTGAAATTGGTTTTACAATTGGTTTGACCATGACTTGAATGTTTGACTTTTGGAAAGAAAATAACTTGACTGATAGTGCATATGAACAAGGCCATGAAATGAGACCAATAAGTTAGGGTTTGATATGACATCCATGAATCCATAGCATGACTAGCAAGTGGCCTGCAACACAAGGGGTTTGGTTGTTTAGATGACCGGGATCAATGGTATGTCCACAACCAAATGAATAACACCATTGACTTTGAACCAAGACCAAGGCTCCAAGAAAGGTTAAGTCAAACAAATTGACAATGTGTGAAGATTGAGGGGCCATGAATGCACAGACAAGCCACCAAGTTCATCTGGTTCACCATCTCCTGATTAGGGCTTTGGAGACCAAGACAAGGCTTGAGGAAGCTCCAAGAGATCCTGCCTTGAGAAATTAAGGCTTTGAAAGCCTTAGGTTGTCTGTCACAACTTTGTTGAATTCATGCCTCCACCACCACCATTAGGGTTTCACATCCCCTATGTTGATGGTATGATTAGAACATGCCTTTGAGCTTTGATATCTACATAAACCCTAACTTCATAAGCCCAAGTTTCTATTGGATCCATGGTGAATGATGCATGTGGATGAATTATGAATGTATGCAACTTTGTTTATTGTTTTGTATTTTATCTTTTTTGATTATCATGCATGGTGAATTAACTAGAAAGCAATAAATCTAAGCTATTATATTACTAAGGGGAAGGGGAACATTTAACCCATAATGGGATTAGGGATGATATTCTGCTCACGGAAACGGAAACGAAACTCACCTCGAGGTTAGGGATGATATTCATTCCATCCTCAAACAAAAAGGTCGAAACGGAAACGAAACTCAGCTCGAGGTTAGGGATGATATTCTGCTCACGGTTAACCGGGTGAAGACGAAGCAATACACGGATTTGTCAATTCAGCGATGAAGATGAAGCAATCGTGGATTCGTTGATGAAGGGCGTTGTGTTGAAGAGAACGATGTCGTTGGATCCGTCGCGCTATTGATAGTGAAGAATGAAGGAATGTTTCCGTTTATTCGTGGCAAAGGCGTCGACGTCGCGTCGCATTTGGAACAATGACGGGGACATTGCGTGATGAAGTTTTAGTGATCGAAGCGTTGTCGATCAAGACTCCTGCCTCGCCATCGTTAACCGGTGCGTTTCTCTCTCGTTCCAAGATTCTTATTTTGCTTCAACTTTCGCTTCTGTTTGTCATTCTTTTGTGGTTCTTGGAAGGTTTTTATGTGAATTCTGAGAGGTTTTGTTTTTTGTGATTTTGTTGTAGTTGATTGCAGGGTTGATGAGAGAGTGATGGGGGTTTTGGAAGTAGTGGTTTTTGAGAGGTTCGAACGGTTCAGAGTTGAGGGGAGGTTTGGTGATTTGTGAAGTGGAGATTCTGAGGAGGGTTGTTGAATGATGGTGAAGATGATGGAGTGAAGTTGAAGAAGGGGTTTGGAATCAGTTATGACAGTTAGGTAAATCAGTTAGAATTCAGTTATCGATTGAAGAGTTTCAGTTAGTGTTGTTTTTGTAACAATCTAAGGAGGTTAGAAAAGTTGTTATGAGTTGAGGAAGTTTTTGACAGTTAGAGAACAATAAATTGGTTAGAGGTGTTTTGATGAGAAAAGTATGTTTTGATGAGAAATTGGTTAGAAGCCTTTAGGTTCTGATTCTGTCTTTTGGTTTTATGGATTTATGCAGGTTCTTCATGGCCCTGAAGTTTTTGATGGTTGAGTGAGGTCCGGGTGTTGGTTAGAGAAACGACTCTATTATGAATGGCCATGCTGAAATTCTGTTACTTCACTTTTGAGCTTTTGTTGGAGTTTTGGTTCTGGTTGCATATGGCTTCCCTAGCTTATCAACATCTTTCATCTTCAATTTCTGAAAGCATTCAGATTTGTGATTCTTGTAGTAGAACTCAACACAATCTGCAGTTATCTTATGATCAAGGAAAGAAGCAATTTTCTGGAAATATTTTCCAAACACAGAAAATTTCTCTAAGAATATATCTTTCTCTCCTGATGTCCAAGGATTGATCATATCTCTTTCTTTCTCAATAGCCAGCGGATCTTCAACCAACCCATTACTAGATATGAATTTTGTAACCATCTTCTCTTTCTCATCCAATATTAATGTTGGCATCTTTAGGGTGTTCCTTTGAACCTGTGCTTGGGATTCTGAAAGAAGTTTGCTTGTGAAATTAATAATATCTGATCCTGGAACCAAGCTTAGATGATTTCCAACAAGGAAAGGAAACCGAGAACGAATGGAAGATTGGTTCTTCATATTACTACTACAGGTAGTCCGTACACTTGGTTCATTTTTCTTATGAGATTTTGGTCGACATTTCTTAATTGATAATAAGCGCATATCTTCTTTCCACAAGTGATGAAAGGCTTTGACCTTGAGTACAGTAACTCTCTCCTTTGATTCAAACCATATATTGTGATATTATGTAATAGAATTAGAGATTTTATGTTTGTGAATGGATTGGAAAATGTATGCATTTGGGATTGAATGAAATGTAATTTGGAAAATTGAAAATAGGATGGAATGGATGTGTTATGAGAATGGAAGTATTGAAAATGGTTTCAAAAAATGTAAGAAGTTTGGAGATTGAACTTAAGATGGAATTGATGTATTGTGTTCATAATGAATGGGATTAAGGTTAATGGTTTAATGATGGATGGAAACAAGGCTTTGGTTTGAAATTATGGTTTGAGCTGACTTTGGTCAAGGTTAACCAAAAAGTCAACTGTTGACCAAAGTCAACAAGTGGTCCAAGTTTCCAAATTGCACTCTTTCATGTAATGAAATGTCATGTAATATCTATTTGAATGTGATCTTGGTCATTATTTGATGTTGTAATGATTGAATTGACATGAATATGACTTTGATAAACAAACTATTGTATGAACATGGAATGAATTGTATGGGAAATAGACTTGAACGAACCATCCACATACTCAAAGATAAGCCTCTTGAAATCAACACACTTAATGGATGGTGACTAACACTAACAAGACTTTGATAAGTCATCTTAACATGGACCAACGAACCAATGAAATCCATCATGAAAAGACTATGAACACAAATAAACCAAGAACAAACCCTGAGCTATGGATAAAAAAATTATCAGATGATATGACATTGAACTTAAACAAAAGATCCCGAACACGTGGGTTTCAACTGGATCTTAGCCAAGCAAGTGAAACTTACACTCTATGGTATGGTGATGGACTAATGAAGTAGGATTAGGGGTACGCACAAGGAGTAGTGTCGTGAGTTAGGGTTTGGGGACACGATTAGGCTTTATAGAAACCAACAAGAAGTCACAATTGAATCTCCAATGCTGAGCATATACACAGGCTTCAAGAGATACCTCCAATTAGGATTTGATAGTTGAGCCACCTCTAGCTACAGAGAAACCCTAGTTTCCACTAGGTGCAAGCACAAAGCCTGGAATCTAAGATACTCGTCCTCTTGTATTGGACCATGATTATGCAAATGAAATGAAATGATATTAAGATACGTACATGACTCGGGTTAGTGACCTAGATGAACTTTGTGAGGGGTATGGTAAATTTTGGGGTATGACAGCTGCCCCTATTTAATCTTCTCAAACCTGAATGTATGAATAGTAATAGCTTCCGGACATTCAAGCTAGGAGGGGATTAAATACTAAAATATCGAAAAATTTTCCCACCAAGAACAAATGAAATATGAAGATAGGTCACGAAGAAATTCTCCACTGATGTATAGGATGACCAAAGTATCTTTTTTGCAGGGCAACTGTTGGGAATTTAAATGTTATTTAGTCAATGGGTATTTATGAAAGGTTAGGGATGCATGACATGTGCAATATGATTGACTCTTTTTTTTTCAACAAGCTCTCTGTTTTTTTTATTAACAAACTTTTCTTTTTCTATTTGTTTTTCAAAACTCTATGGCAAGTACTGAGGCAATTTCCGTCGGGGGGAAAGAGGGGAAGATGCTGGAAGAAATGATTTTCCAGGTGGAACCTGGACTTTGATGTGGCGATTGGTGAAGAAAGGATGTGGATTGAACCATCATGTACTGGGTTCTCCGAGGGGATTTATTTTTTTTCATAGTCGGCCAGAAAAGGAAGGAAGGCCCAAACACCGTTCGGTATTTCAAGGAGGTCGTGAATACTGACCACAAAGTTCAGACTCATACGGAGGTATTGGTTAAACACATTCAAATTTACAAAGACACACATGAAGGTCTGATAGTATTTGTGTTTAACAGTGTCGGGGAAATGGGTAGAAAGGATTGGTCAAACATAATACAAATTGCAAAGATACACAGAAATGTCTGATATTTTGTATGTTTGACACGGTTGGCGAAATGGATAGAAAGAATTGGTCAAACATAATACAAATTGCAAAGACACACAGGAAGGTCAAATATTATGTATGTTTGACACGGCTGGGGAAATGGATGGAATAGATTGGTCAAACATAATACAAATTGCCAAGACACACAGGAAGGTCAGATATTATGTATGTTTGACACGACTGGGGAAATGGATGGAAGGGATTTGTCAAATATAATAAAAATTTCCAAGACACACAAGAAGGTCTAATATTATGTATGTTTGACACAGATGGGGAAATGGATAGAAGGGATGGTCAAACATAATACAAATTGCAAAGACACATAGGAAGGTCAGATATTATGTATGTCTGACACGGCTGGGGAAATGGATGGAAGGGATTGGTCAAACATAATACAACTTGCCAAGACACATAGAAAGGTATGATATTATGTATGTTTGACACGGCTGGGGAAAAGGATAGAAAATATTGGTGAAACATAATTCAAATTGCAAAGACACACAAGAAGGTCTGATATTATGTATGTTCGACAATGCCAGGGAAAGGGGAAGGGAGGCCAACACAAAGTTTGGGCTTGATGAGTAGAGAGGCCAAGTACGAAGCCTTGGGCTTAGGGGATAGAAAGGCCAAATGCAAAGACTTTGGCTTGATAGATGGAGAGGCCAAATACGAAGACTTGGGCTTGGGGGATAGAAAGGTCAAATGCAAAGACTTGTGCTTGATAGATGGAGAGGCCAAATACGAAGACTTAGGCTTGGGGGATAGAAAGGCCAAATGCAAAGACTTGGGCTTGATAGGTGGAGAGGCCAAATACGAAGACTTGGGCTTGGGGGATAGAAAGGCCAAATGCAAAGACTTTGGCTTGATAGATGGAGAGGCCAAATACGAAGACTTGGGCTTGGGGGATAGAAAGGCCAAATGCAAAGACTTGGCCTTGAAAGATGGAGAGGCCAAATACGAAGACTTGGGCTTGAGGGATAGAAAGGCCAAATGCAAAGACTTGGGCTTGATAGATGGAAATGATAGAAAGGCCAAGTACAAAGACTTGGGCTTGATAGATGGAAATGATAGAAAGGCCAAATGCAAAGACTTGGGCTTGATAGATGGAGAGGCCAAATACGAAGACTTGGGCTTGGGGGATAGAAAGGAAGGCCAAATACAAAAACTTGGGCTTGATGATGGATATAATGGCCAAATACAAAGACTTGGGCTTGATGGTGGGGATTGACAACGGAACGGACTCCGAGGGTGGTTTGGCCAATGGAACTGGGCTTACAACTGATTTTTCGACTGGAACTAAACTTTTGATGAAGTATTGGAAACGGGTTTATCCACGGGGTTGGATTCCAGGGAAGCGCCAACAGAAACAGGCTATTGAGCAGTGCCAAGAGAGTTTTGGGCTTGCTTCTTTCTTGTTAGAGAGCTTCATGATTATATATGATGATATGCATGAAATGATATGAATTATGCATGACGGGATTATGCAATTATATGAAGGTCTACAGGTGCCCCAGGTTTGGGCATGGTATGCCCTGAATAGAGGTACATCTGCTTGGGTTATAAGCCTTCTGATTTATGGGTGCGAGTTGACATGATTTCCCGACGTCCATATACTGCTGGAGAATTGTTGGGTACCGCTGGATATTCTGATGCCCTAGGCTTGGTCTGAAAAACTTTTGCAAGCAAGGAAAGGGACTTCCTTTTTCTGGAGTGTCTTTCCCCAGTCTGTTGGGTATCTGCATGGATTACCCTAGTCACTAGTTATGAAGCGACTTTGTCGTAGATTATCTTAATCCGACATGCCCTAGTGTCTCGGAACTATATTCCTCTGATCAACCATCTCGGAGAGATTGACTTCTTGTGCTCTTGGGGTGGCCTGACCCAGTACGAGCCTTGGAGTAATTATGCCTCTGGTTGGCTGACCTTTGAGGGAGTGCCCCTGGCTAATTGGTCTTCAGAGAGATTTGTCAAATCTCGACATGACTGCCTATGATCGACTGAATCTTGTAGATATTTCTCGACGTGACTGCCTCTGATCGACAAAATCTTGTAGAGAGATCTCGACGTGATTGCCTCTGATCGACTGAATCTTGTAGAGATTTCTCAATGTGACTGCCTCTGATCGACTGGATCTGGTAGAGATTTCTCGACGTGATTACCTCTGATCGATTGGATCTTGTAGTAATTTTGTCCATCTACTCCACATAGTATTAGAGTCTCAGGCGTTCTGCACTTTTGAATCATCACGTTCTTCAATTCATGTTCATTGTGGAATATTTATGGGTGTCAGATGCTTACTCACGAGTAAGACAAGTTCCTTTTGGAAATGATAATGCAAATGTCATGTTTATGCTAGTTTTGAAATCCCATTGTGTTCACTAGAATTATGACATATAGTGAATAGATCACTAGTGAGAATGTCATATCGATAGCAACACGAATGGTAAGCAAATCATTAAGGAGTCAGTTTTAACATGGTTATACTGACTATAGTATACTTTCAAACTAAACCCTGCTTCAATTAGGTCTTTTGAGGGTTGTAACGTGGTCTGATTCACGGTTTTTATAAAAAAGGATTTATGGCTCGAAACCTATTCTAACCCACCCACTCTTCGTGACGTTCTCCAGTCCTACGTTCAGCTAGTTCGATACAAGCGCTCGTCTTCCAAAAGGGATTTGGGGAGTGAAAATGAACCCACGAGGTTTTTAGAGTGGCAGTCATGCACCTTCTGTTTGGTTTGTAGCCACATGATTTTGTTCTTGCTGAGGATTTTCTTTTGATTCCTCTTTGTTTGATTTGTTCTTTCATTTCCCTACTTTTGTTGGATTAACTTTGATTTGCAATCCATATGGATGCCCTAATTTTTGTCTAAGTCACTTGTTCTTAAGTTTCGACTTAGCGGGCTTCCATCTCATTTGATTTTGATTTTTTTGATTTTTTGGAACAAATCGTGTGACATTTGTTCGATTGATTGGAAGGGTTGTGACTGCCTCGTGCCTCCGTGGGTGAGGGACAACCAATGTGGTTTATTGTTTCCGACCTCTTGTCAGGGATAAGATGTGGATGATCCTCAGATAGGACACTCCTCTTTCGAAGTTTGAGCGCCTGGTCGAACTAACTGACGACTACCCTACCCCGAGTTAAGATTGAGGGTTTTATATTCAGAAAGAAACTCCTACTCCTTGGCTCGAAGGGGTTAACTAGGGATTATCCTCCTTATAACTCCGGTGTTTAGGATTCGAAACAATGCCTTATATCATCAACAAGGTTCTATTTAAAAGCGTACGCGCAATGATATCGTGTTTTCAATTTCATCATTCTCCTTTTGATTTCGCTTAACAAAAGTTTGATATTGATAGAAAATATGAGTGGACACGAACGGATTTATTTAAAACGATGCATATTTATTTCAATGTCATTATTATTCAAAAACAAACGAGTTTATTACAAGTGAATGTTACAAATGACAAACAGGAAAAAATTACACATGAAATGCTATTGAACAAACTAGAGGTTGTTGGAGTGATCAACCTTATTCTTCCACAACTTGGGGTCTAGGTTCTTGCAGAAGCTGATGAAGTAGTCATATAGATGGAACCTCTTCAAATCTACTAATGCTCTGACTGTAGTATTGGAGATGCACTTGCCCGCACGAGGCTGTTCATTATAGCTGATGCGAATGGTATAACTTTTGAGTCAATCAAGTCTTGGACCTTATGCTTCAAAGCTTTCCAGTTCTCGACGGTATGCCCAGGTGCCCTAGAATGGAATTCGCACCTAGCATTAGCATCATAGCCTTGAGGGAGAGGTGTTGGGGTAGGTCCCGACTCTCTATATTTCACCAAGGAGTCTCGAAGCAAGTGAGCAAGCAGTTGACTATATGACATATGGATTAGATCTATCCTTCTCTCTGGGTTCCTCAGTTTATGGTGTCCCTGATGATAGTAGTTATGCTGGTTTGGATATGGATTCGGCACCGCAGATGTACTAGTATGTGAAGTTTTGGGGGTGCGTACTACATTCAGGCCTTGCGGTGTGAACATAATAACACTCGAATCAATCAGATCTTGTACCTTGTACTTGAGACACTGACAATCTTCGGTTGAGTGTCCAGGTGCCCCAGAATGGAATACACACATGGCATTTGCATCATAGTTTGGAGGAAGAGGCATTGGATGGGCCTTAGCTTCCCTTAGCTTTACCAATGATTGCATAAGAAAGAGGGGGAGAAGTGTACTCTATGACATATGGACACGATTCATATGCCTCTCTAATTTCTTCACCTTTCTCTGACCTTGCCGAGCATAGTTCCCTTATTGATTGGGATATCGATTGTGCATCGGGTTGCTCTGCCTGGGTCAGGGAATGAGAGATGATTGCTGACGTGGAGCCATTGAAGATCCAGGCTGGGGATGGCGTCCATGAGGTAACTCCTGATATGGTATAAAGTCAGGCACATTCGCAGGAGTGATCACTTTTGGTACAACAACTGGCCTATGATAGCTCAACAGTACATTCATGAGATCTGAAGCATGGCCGAACTGACTCTTCAGTTCGTTGAGTTCCAAGCTCAAAACTCCATGACTTTCCAGCAACTCGTCCATGGTAACTCAAGATATACTCCTGGTTTGAACGGATGTCGGGTAATCAGTTAGCTGTACAGAAATGAGAGGTGTTGTGAGACCTTGTTTAAAGACAAG
The DNA here is from genome assembly GCF_024323335.1 of Lathyrus oleraceus. Taxonomy (NCBI): domain Eukaryota; kingdom Viridiplantae; phylum Streptophyta; class Magnoliopsida; order Fabales; family Fabaceae; genus Lathyrus; species Lathyrus oleraceus. The sequence goes on from NC_066585.1 coordinate 233,829,187, forward strand.
TGTGTGAATATATGATTGATGCGTGATGCATGATGTATGCTTATTTTTGTTTTTATTATCAGAGAAACCTTATACGATTCATAATGTGACAACAAACATTATAAAATGGCAGATAAAGTAGGAATATCGGATTCCAGACAAGTTAAGCATTTTAATTATGAATTTGATATTACAATTACAAAGAGGTATAGTAAAGTAATTCAAAACATGAAAAGGTGACAATAAAGTCGTGGTCAAATGACACGCCTTGCTTTTCACTCCTTATTCTCTTTCAATTCAGCCTGAACCTTTTCCATCATTCGATCACAAAGGTAGATGAATCGGAGTATAGAGTGGGGAGTGGTTTTCTCCTCAGCGCCTTCTAAAGCATCCTCTAATTTCCCAAGGAACTTCATTGGTTAACTCGTTACAGAACCTTACTAAGCAATCATACTTGGCTCGGTACATAGCGGCAGTAGGTTGCAACAAGTTGATAGGTCCAGCATAAGTATCAAGAAGACTATTTATCCAAGCTTTCTCATTGAGCCAGCCCAAACTCCCATTCTTCAAGGCAGAAAAAACTATTTCTTCAATGTTCGGTACTCAAGGTGGCAAGTTCAGCTTTGTGACATTTCTCTCTCCAGACTTGAGAGGTGATGTAGGAAACCCTGATTGCTTCCTTTTTAAGATGACGTTCCACTTCTACCTTGGCATTGGCCTCACGGAGGGAAAGCTCGAGATTCCGAATCTCCAGGTCAGATTCATCTCTCAATGCCTTCTTCTCTTTGGCAACCAACTCGAACCAACGGTGGTTGTCACCTCGCTCCTTTTCTGTCTGCTTTAACTATTTTCGGAAAGAACTTAGCCCCATATCTGCTTGAGCTAAACCATCTTGGTATTTCTCTTTGAGGTTTTCCTCAACTTTCGCCTTTTCTACTTTCTGATAAGAGCTCGATATCTTCTTCACTCTTTCTTTACAACTTAGCGTGATCTCTATCCAACGTACGGAGCTTCGATCGTGCTCTTCAATGGTCGGAGCCGACTGAAAGTCTTAAAACCTCTGAGTGGTGGATCATAATACTGGGATGAGGCACCGAAGCTGAGATGTCTACAAGGATGGTAAGAAGATCCAAGATCCGCCCGTATCTGTAGATGAAGTTGTTCTTTTTACAAGGATTAATCTTGCTGCTGAGAGCTACCAGGGTATCCACTCTTGGAAGTTTGAACTTGAGTGGAAGGGTGTCCCTTCTTTCTGATCCCATCTTGGAATGTTCACGTGCACAATCACAAACCTTTAGGGTTCTCCGAGAATAAGGCCCAAATATGTATGCAAATGCAATATGTTATGAATGTATATGCTATAAGAGGACAGGATCAATGTAGATTCAAGGTGTGTTGGAGGCTAAGTTTCCCTGCAAGAAACCCATATATCCTCACGAGGTGAGTACTAAGACTTCTGAAGATGCTTAGATTCACAGATCATGAGGCAAAAGTGTCATCGTCGACACAAAATACTTGTGGGCCAACAACACTTTCAGGATGATCTCCTCTAAGTGAAGTTTCCTTTAACCTCAAAAGCCAAGGATTTTCTAAAGGTCCTCGGAGTCATGGGCCCTTTTTGGAAGAATGGTTGTCAGCACAAACGTGACTCGCGTGCCAGCAAAACTCCAAAAAGAATCTACTCCAAGTGGGATCTTCGTATCTCCCCCTCAAGACAACTACGTCCGACGAGTCAATATGAATAACCCTCCTGTCTTAGGTGAACTCTCTAAGCCTGTGTATTGGCCTTCTCACTCTATACTACCTATCCCACAAGATCAAAGCAAGATAATATATGATAGGAATATATAATGGGAATGGATAAATAAAACAAGTAATAACAAAGATAAACATCAAAGGAAAAGGATACATCCAAGCTAGGCTTGACTCGCTTATGGGAACTCCATATAGTCTCCAGTAGAGTCGCCAACTGAAGCGCCGCGAAAAATACAGAGTCGCCACCGAATTTTATTTATTCCAAAGGAAAGGGAAAATAGCGATAAAACCCCAAATGAGAGAAACGGTCTCACAACCAAGAGCGGATTCGGAAGTCGGTTATGCAAGGGGAAGGTATTAGCACCCCTCACATCCATGGTACTCTATGGGAACCACTTACTCGTATCAAATGCGTATGGATGTTTGTTTATTTGTATGTTGCTTGCTATCGGGAATGAGATGAAAGAATGAGATGGGGGAGAAAATAAGTTTTAATTTAGTGTGCTCGCCAAGAATTTGGGCCCTCGTGCCCACGTATACCCATACGTGCAATAGGGAAGTCAGAGCTCCGTAGTTCGGCTCAAAAATGGCATATTTGTTTGGCTGTTTTTACTAAACAGTATTGACGTTCACACACTATTGTTCACTTGCTTGTATACTATGTCATGGGAGCGGAAAACATTTGCTTGTTTGCGGTAAAGTGGATACGCTTGGTACGCACTCTAGCAGTTAAACATTACTTGCTCGCACATGGAGGCTTAAGCTTAGTTCACGGTAGAACGGAAGTAATACGTCCTTATTGAAAGGTTTTGAAGATAAATCCCTAAGGAAAAATATGGTTTGATTTGTTCGGGTCGATTTTATGCATGGAGACAAGCATCAGACCCTTGGCTAAATACAGTCAACGGTCCAATAACTCGGGAGTTGAGAGGACAATGTTGTCCTAACCGCTCTATTTCATACAAAAAAGAGATTTGAATTGTGAAAAAAGTTTGGCAAGTCTAATCATTGGAACTTAGAGAGAGACAAGTCTCTAACCCTTGACTAAGTACAGTCAACTATTAGAGTACTTGGGAATCGAGAGGACAATGGATTCCTAACTATTCCTTTTCTTCCTCATAGAACCTAGATCTAACTTATTTGAATCATTAGATGTTTTAAGGGGGAAAGTCAAATGTCGGGTCCTCAGGCTAGATACGGCCGACAACCCAATTGCTTGAATGTTGTGTACATACACATACACCCCATTTCGCATTCCAATTTGTTATGAAAATGGTTTTGAAAAAGGAACTTGATGTTAGATAAAATGTTTGAATTTATTATGAAAAAGTGTGAGTGAAGAATGAAGGAGAGAGATAGAATAAGGTTAAGAAGATAATGGAGAAAAGGTGTGAATAATGGATCATGGAGTGGATGGAGAGTGCTTGATATTGGATCAAGTATTCACGTTGCAAGGGTGTGAGTTTTATTTGGAAAACAACTTGACGTTGAATCAAGTACCTTTTGTTTCTTTTGAAATGCTTTGTTTATCGTTTTGTATTTTATCTTTTTTGATTATCATTCTTGGTGAATTAACTAGAAAGCAATAAATCTAAGCTATTACATGACTAAGGGGAAGGAGAACATTTAACCCGTAATGGGGGGATCCACACAATACAACATGCATGGGCTGAAAGGAAAATACAAGTTATAAACTACTAAACTATGTATAATGCCTCAGGCATACAAGTGACATGGTACTTTAAACAATACAAAGCTATTGAATGAAAATGGAATGGTTAGGAGCATGACTAACTAGGAGTGAGCTTGCATCTCAAAGTCACATGTGGACACCAAACAAAAAAAGCGTTAGCATGAGATAAATTTGAATGAATGAGAATGGTGCAACAATATGTAAGAATGATCAATGGTTAAAATCGATTCAAAAGGTAATGGATTAATCAATGAAAAACAATCGAAGATTTATCCTATGATCATGGCAAATGAAATTAGACATACAAAGTATTCATCACCTAAATTGAAATGGGATTTTCAATTTACAATATGATCATTGTAAGACCCCAATTTTGACCCTAAGATCCCTCATGCAATTTCATCATAAGCATTAGCATATGGATCATACCTTGGCATCATTTTCACTAACCAAAATACCAAAAATATGTCTTTGTATTTTCCTAACTCTTTTGTAAGTAGGGCATGATCCCATTGATCTATCAAGTTCACATCTAGGGTTTGAGACCCTCATGCCCAAGAGCACAACCATGGATTGATACAAGGATGGTCACAAGCATCATATATGAGTCCCAATGATTTCTACATGTTATTTTGATCAAGTTTTCTTCAAGAGTTTGAGGGTGATTTGCCTTGGAAACCCTAGTTTGACTAGGTATCTTGAGTAACTTCTCCAACAAGCTATCTCACCAATTGATCAAATTTCTCAAGGGACACTTAAAAATTTATCATCTTATGCATATATGAGCTACCATGAGCCTAGAAAGTCAAGAGAATTGAAGATTAGCAAGTTGGTTGATGGTGGTTGGCCAGATGAATTCATCTGATCAAAACAGGGTCTCCCTAGAACCTATCTCCTGCAATTTTCACCATATGAAAATGATTCCAATAGAAAACTTACTCTAAATAACATTCCAAACAACTTTCATGTTGATACCTAGAGCTAGTTTTTCTTGGAAATCATTTTCTATGTTGAAACATTATAGGTCATTTTGTCTAAACCCTAATTTGAATGTCAAATTCCAATGGCCATAACTTGCTCAAGTTTTATGAGATGAAATATTTCCAAGTTGCACAATCAAATTCAAGGTGTATACTTAAATGTTAATGTTTGGAGTGAGAGCTAATTCATGTTTTATGAGCATGTGATATGAGGTTACATTATAGGTCACTTTTGACCTATACCATTGAACAAGTGATTTTTCCAAACTTCAAAAATGCATAACTCTATCATTTCAAATCCAAATGACATGAAATTGGTGACCATTTTGATGGTATTTGAAATAGATACAAGTTTTATGAAGACACTTTTCTCATTTGAAGCTCACATAAAAAGTTAAGCATGGTGGAATATTGAGATATATGGCTTGACACTTAGAATTTTTTTTGAAATGTTGAAATTTCCAAACTTCCACCTCAAAATTCATCATGATAAAAGCTTCAAATGGAAAAGTGTTGAACATGAAATCTGTTCCTCTTGATCTAACCTTTCCAAAAAGTCCAATTTCATACGTTTTGGATAAGATTTGCCAAGGCTGTGCATGGCTTGAACATGGTATCATCATTTGGTAAAGATCAAACTTCAAATCTTCATACACACTTGCCTTGCAATCCAAGTTGATTTCAGACTCTCTCACACCCACGCATCATCCATTGCCAATTTTGGAAAGTGTTTTGGAAGGTGCAATTATCACTTGATTCAGCTATAAATAGAGCTCCATATGCTCAGAATTGAACACACATTCGCACCAGCTTTGATCCTAAACCCCTAACCCTTCCATTTGAGAGGATAATCCGGAGAATTTCATCTTGAAATTGAGTTTGAATATCACTGTTTTGAGATTCAAAACTCCAGGGATCCAAGACCTTTTGTGCATTTCATTCTACTTCTGCATGCATTCTGAGTGAGATCAAGCACGAGCCAAGGCAAGAACAGTTGAATCCAGACCTGCATTGAAGGTATTTTCTAGAAAATTTCATCTCTTCGATTCTCTCTCAATCTTGCTCAATTCTCTTGATTCTTTAGTTGTCTGAAATCCTACCAATGTAGGCAAGAAGATTGAGTTTCTTAGACATCAAATCGAAGTAACTCAGTTGACATACCTCAAAATTCAACTCCTCATATCTTTCTATATGTGAGGAGTTAGTTAAAATTGAGGTCAGACTCGTGCTCTACGCCATTTTTTCTTTCAGATCATGTCCTCCTCTTTCATTTTGTTGATGGTGATGAGTGAACCAGTCCGGCCAGGGTCACCGGAGAAGATGACCGACCTTTGGACGCCGGTGATGTGTTGGTACGGTTCAGAGCCATTGATCCCTTTTAAATTGTTTTAATCTCGTACGTTATTTCTAATTACCATGCCTGTGTCGCGTTGACTCAAGTCTTTCATGGAACACGCGCTGGTGGCCACTTGATCTGCCACCTCAAATTAATGAGGGAGGTCAAGTGGTCCACATTTTTTCTGATTATTTGAATTTCATTTTAATTGCTTTTTTTTTATTAATTCATATTAATTTTAATATTGATCCAAAAAATATGAGAGCTTCACCATAAATTTTCAAATAATTTCCTCTTTCATATTCTGAATTAAAATTATTTTTTGGATCATTATTAATATTTTTCAGGATTTAATTGATTTTGCATTTGTTTTTAATTGTTTAAAAATACTTTTAAGCCTTTAAAAAATCTGAAATTTTTTCTCCAAGGTCCTTTGACCTTGTTTGACCTATGATAAATCTCATGGCCATTTATTTGGTGTTTTGATGAGGTTTTAGGAATTTGACAAACCATATTCAATTTAAATGTATTATTTTAGTATTTTTAATTTGAATAAATGCCAAATAATTTTGTTGACCAATTGTGATGACTTGTTTGTGTTTGACTCTTGTTGATGGGCCTTGGTCAAGGTTGATTTGACTTTGTCAAGTTAATATCATTGGATTTAGGGGATTGATTGAATGTACATTCCATCTCCCAAAATGAATGGATGATATTAATTTGGTAAAAGTTCTCCTTTGATCAATTTGAGTTTTCATCTATTCCCCTCCCACTTCATCTCATTCCCTTACTTTATGCATTCATCTCATATGGTCTATGATATCTCAAAGTCCTAAACCTAGTTGATTGAAAAATTAACATGAGTATGGATGAGATTAGGCCACACCTTTTGCATATTCTTTTTGTGTGTGGTATGTTTCATGAGCTTACTCCATAATGCTATGTCTCTAACATGCATTAACACCAAAATTCTATTACCCGGTCTCAAATAGTTGTGACTTCTACATAAGTCCAATTACGATTGCTTAACATAGTGCTAAATTTGTGACATAAAAGGCATAACATTCTAGTTAGTGAGATTGTAAGTCTCCCCTCTTTCATGGTATTGTGTGGAAACTTGGCCTTTTTTCCTTCCTTTGGAAGATGTCTTGGTTCAAGGATCCATGCTTGTGATAAGTGGGTTGAGTGTTCTCCAAAGAAGTACTTAAAATGAAAAGAAAAAGCAAAACAATACTAACCTTTAACTCATTAATAACTAACTTTTAATTTCAAGCTATTTACTTTAATGTCATTTAATTCTTGTCTTTATTCATTTGCCATTGTTCATATCATTCTAATTGTTTATGTTAATGCAATTTCTACTTTGTCCACTTGGACCATATTGTGTGATATTCCTTGTTTTTATATACTTTGCTTGTTTGTTTGGTCTTGACCATTAATGTACATAATAACAACAAAAACCTTAAAAAAAACTTTTATGTGGACTGTTGGCTTGATCCTAGACAAATGGACTTAGAACTTAGGCAACCTTCCTATGCTAAAGGACTTAGCCAATGCCAACTTGTTGAGAAACCAAGTCCTTTCAATTTGATACTTCATCTGATACATCATTCAAGATCCATTTGAGTTCATCTGCAACATGATCATTGTGAAATTGTTATTTTGAACCTGTGACTTGTGGAATTCATGGGCTATTTTGAAGAAGATCATGGAATGGATAAGCTTGGATGTGGCTATCTTTATTTGATGCCTTTCTCTTCAAGATAAAATAATTGTGCATTTGTATGTTGTTTGATTCTAAATGTCCAAGGGAATTTTGGGTTTCTATTGACATTCTTGTCTATTGGTTTGCTACCCATTTGGTCAGGTCTTTTCAACGCTTAACTTTTAATTTTGTGCATAGAATTAGTCCCTTCATATTTTCCCCATTTCTTTAATTTCAAAATCTCTCCCTCCCTTTTTCAAAATCTTCTTTGATTGAACTTATTTTGTTCTAACTTTGTCCACTTTACAAAAAGATAGAAACTTTGGCCTTATGCCATTGCATTTTCAAACTTCTTTTCTTAAATCAAACTTGTAAATAAACTTAACTATACTTGACTTAAACTTTTAAAAAGAAAAAAAGAGCTAACTCATTCAAACCATTTTTAGGCCTTTGTGTCTTTCAAACTTAATTTTTATTAAAAGCAATGCATCCACTTTGAAATTTGTATCACGAACTATGAGGTTTTGATCCCTCATTTTTATGTTGGTACGTAGGCACAAGACCGAAGGTCTTGCCAAACACAAAAATATAATTAATGTATTCTTTTCTCATCCCCCCATTCTATTTGTTTGTAAACGTCATTTTGTACCAAATACATATGCACACAAAAAGGGCTCCCTAGGAGTACCTAGGACACTTTGGGTGCTAACACCTTTCCTCTGTGTAACCAACCCCCTTACCTGTAATCTCTGACATTTTATTAGTTTTGATTTGAAAACTTCTTACTTTTGGGTTTTGTTCGTACTTTTTCCCTTTTCCCTTGGAAACAATAAAAGCGCGGTGGCGACTCTTGTTATTTGATCTATAGCTTATCCATAGCTTGATGATCATGAAATTACCGCTACATAAATTAAGTGGAGACTCTGCTGGGGAGTAGTCTCTAGTGGGTTTAGCCTACTTTTTATGTGTATATATTTGTATATTTGTGATGTTTGTATATATGTATGTGTGATACAATCTGCTTGTCGTGTTTGGTGATCTTTGAGTGGTGAATAAGTTCTAAGCCGAACTTGATTGCAATTAAGATAGGAGGATGGTATAGTCATGTTCGACTTGTGTGGAGTAGTCCTTAACAAGTTGGCTTGAGATCCATCTGCTCAGTGGAGACTCTTTTGGATTTGGAAATGTCACACAAGTATTTGTGGTTGGGCATTACTATCTCTAATTTGGGTATAAAAAGCTGAGGACCGTAGAACATTTACCCCCTTTTGGCCTATTTAGGACGTAGTGCGGAAACTGTTCAAGTGTAGACTTGATAACAGTTGTTACGCAATACTACACTCACACGAGTTTCCCTTGAGAATATTATGGGTTGATGAGTCAGTCATCTTAACTTGTAATATCCGATGGATGGAATTAAGACTCTGGGAACTTTTTAGGACATGATCTACAGGTTTTTATCCTTAGTTCACTCCTTTGGGATGGTTCTTACCCAGACTCCATGCTCGTGACTTGCAACAAACCCTTGATTCTTGGTTGATCCAATCAAATCTTGTCAATATCAATGGAACTTGGATGTTGATAAGGTGTAAACCATAATCCACCAAAATGGATGATTGATCTTGACAACGACTTGATTCATCCCTTGACCTTTGTTTGCCTTGTGTGATATCCCTTATTTGTGATTGTTGCATTCATGCATTAATGCGCATCATAACATTCATCACACGAAAATTTCAAGGAACTAAGGTGTCATTTGCAAATATTTTTTGACCATGGATTGTGGACGAAGGAACACTAAGAAGTACAGTTTCAGATGTCCCGACTTGAAAGAGTTAAGGAAGCTAGCATCTTTTGTATTAGATCCCTTAGGCTTCAAACAACGTCATGGGAAGCTTTTGTCTATCTTGTCTGCTGATCTGGTTGAAGGACTTCTGAGTGTGCTAGTGTAGTTCTATGATCCTCTCTACCGTTGTTTCACTTTCCCAGATTTTCAGCTTGTGCCTACCTTGGAGGAGTATTCTCATCTTTTGGGGATACCTGTTTCTAGTAGAGTACCTTTTAGTGGATTGGAGGAGATTCCCCGATCTAGTATTATTGCTGAAGCTCTTCACTTGAAGAAGTCTGAGATAGAGGCTCATTGGGTGAAGAAAGGAGGGTTATTTGGGTTGTCATTTGATTTCCTCATCAAGGAAGCTACTGCTTTTGCTCAAGCCGGTAGTGTGGATGCTTTTGAAGCTATCTTTGTGTTGCTCATCTATGGATTAGCTTTTTTCCCTAACATTGACAGTTTTGTTGATGTTAACGCCATTAGACTTTTCTTGATTAGGAATCATGTGCCTACTTTGTTGGGTGATATGTATTTCTCTTTGCATCTAAGGAATTCTAAGGGTGATGGACGATTGTCTGTTGTATTCCTCTTTTGTACAAGTGGTTTATTTTGCACTTGCCTCATACACCTGCTTTTGTGGAGAACAAACAATGTCTAAGGTGGTCTCAGAGACTTATGTATCTCACTAATGATGATATAGTTTGGTATGATCCGTCTTTAAGCAGTTTGGAGATTATTGATAGTTGTGGTGAATTCTCTAATGTGCCTCTCATTGGTACACAAGGAGGAATTAACTACAACCCTACTTTGGCTCGTCGTCAACTTGGGCTCCCCTTGAGAGACAAGCCTAATAACACTTTGTTAGAAGGTCTTTTATATCAAGAGGGTAAAGATCCCCAACATTTGAAGCAGAAGATTGTGCATGCTTGGCATAATGTGCATAGGAAAGGAAGATCCGAGCTTGGTCCGTGCAATTGTGTAGCTTTGGAAGCTTACACTCTTTGGGTGAAGAAGAGAGCTTTGGAATTGAAGATGCCTTATCCTTGTCAAAGACCTATGTCTATGGTTGTGGTTGAGCCATTAACTCTCCCTAACCAAGATATAGAGGAGTTGAAGGACGTGCTCGTCAAGATGAAGCAAGAGAAGGACATGTGGGAAGAGCGTTTCCGTGCTTTGAGCAAGAAGCATGAAGAGTTGCAGTTGGAGTCTACGGATAAAGATGCACTTATTGAGCTACTTGAAGACCGAGTAACAAAGAGACATAGAGAGCCAGAGGTTTCATCTTCTAGCATGCCTCAGCCTTCCGTTGCTTAGGAGAAGATTGTTGATCAACTTGTCCTCGAGAAGACTCAGATGAAGGCTTCTTTTGAGACCAAGATCCGGCGCATTCGAAGGAAGTACGCGCCTACAGCCAGATATTCTGATGTTGTTCGGGATCCTTAGGATGACTAGTCTCCTTTTCTCTTGTATTTTTATTTTGGTTTCTGAAATTGTACTCAGTGTAATCCTTCTAATTTATATAAATAAAATGAGATTCTCGGTCATATCAAATTGTTGCAATTGCTGTTTATATATATATATATATATATATATATATATATATATATATATATATATATATATATATATATATATATATATATATATATATATATATATATATATATATATATATATATATATATATATATATACACACATTTGCAAATGATACAACAAGTTCCTTGAAAATAAAAATAAATAATCAAGCATTGCATTTCATGCATCATTTGCATAAAGCAGGTTTTCGCCAGATGTCTTATTGGTGTTTTTCTGTGCTTCAGCCAAGCTGACTCATCGATACAATACTCGAGCCAATCATCTGAAAATCATGGAGCATCTAGAGCAAGAGAACAGAGAATTGAAGGACGAGATTTCCCGCCTGACTGCCATGATGGAGTCAGTTCTTACCGCTCAGAGTCAATCTTCTCCAACACCTGTAACTCCTCCTGCGAGGACTATTATTTCAGAGGTGGCTATCTCTACTATGCCTGTTGTTGCCGCCCATTTCGCGCAAACTATGCCTGTCGGATTCCCGTGGGAAATGCCGTCCAACTTTGTGCCCGAAGGATTTGCGCCTACCTTTGCTTCCATGCCGGCATCTAGCCCGATCATGTCCGTGCCACCTCCCGTTGTGCACACCATACCTCGCGTAGAGGACAACATCTATCACTCCGATCCGTTTGAGGGTCCGGATGTCTACGAGAAAATGGATGAAATGAAGGACCAGTTTCTTGAGTTGCGCAAGGAATTGAAGACGCTGAGAGGTAAGGATTTGTTTGGGAAGAGTGCTGCTGAGTTGTGTTTAGTGCCCAACATCAAGATCCCGGTGAAGTTCAAAGTGCCTAACTTTGAAAAGTATAAGAGGAACTCTTGTCCGCTCAGTCATCTTGTGATGTATGCTCGCAAGATGTCTACTCAGACCGACAATGATCAATTGCTTATTCACTACTTCCAAGATAGTCTGACCGGCGTCGCGCTCCGTTGGTACATGGGATTGGACAGTGCCAGCATTCACACTTTCAATGACTTGGGGGAGGCTTTTGTCAAGCAGTATAAGTACAATGTGGACATGGCGCCTGATAGAGACCAGCTGAGGTCTATGTCTTAGAAAGACAAGGAGACATTTAAGGAGTACGCGCATCGATGGAGGGAATTGGCTGCCCAGATCACTCCTCCTTTGGAGGAAAAAGAGATGACAAAGATCTTCTTGAAAACTCTGAGTTCATTTTACTATGAACGAATGATTGCTAGTGCCCCCAGTGACTTTACCGAAATGGTAAACATGGGGATGAGGCTTGAGAAAGGAGTCCGAGAATGACGTTTGTCAAGAGATGAGGCATCAGCAAGCAAGAGGTATGGCAGTAATTTCGGTAAGAAGAAAGACAATGAGGCAAATACGATAAGCAGTGGGAGGCAGAGGAGGCCTCAGATCAGAAGGAATCCAACATCCCATCAACATCATCATCATCAAGTATCTTCCGTTATTCTGGTATTTTCTAATCAACAATCAACACCAATTCAACAACAACGTCAACAACAACAACCGCAACAACGAACAAACACCTACAACAACAACAATATCAACAACAATCATCATCAACAAAACTTTGAGAGGAAGAAGGTCTCTTTCGACCCGATTCCTATGTCTTATACAGAATTATATCCGTCCTTGGTTCTCAAGAACCTGATTCAACCAAAAAACCCACCGTAGATTCCAGAGCCACTTCCTTGGTATTGAGAATTGTTATCCACTCAAGTATAATGTTCATAAGTTGATGAAGAGTGGTATGGTGTCCTTTGAGGACCGTGCGCCGAATGTCAAAGCGAATCCGTTGCCCGCCCATGGGAACTCTTCTGTGAATATGGTGGATGGTTGTCCTGGCGAGTTTGAAGTTTTTGATGTGCGTTTTATCCGAAGATCCTTGGTGCAGATGCATAAGGATGTTTGTTTGGTAAGTGAATGTGAGCACGACCATGATGGTTGTGCAGTTTGTAGTGTTAACCCGAGGGGTTGTGAAGTTGTGAAAAAGGACATCCAACAACTGATGGATGAAGGAATGATTCAAATTGTTCAATCTCGTCATGTAGATGACGATGTTAATGTCATAGTGCCTGTTTTCAAGCAGCCTGAGAAGTTGGTAATCCAGTATGACTCCAATAACAACAACAATCAAAGATCAGTATCACCGTTGGTAATACGGTTAGCGGGCCCAGTCCCGTATTCATCTGATAAAGCTGTGTCATATCAGTATAATGCTACAATGATGAAGGATGGTCAAGAGGTCCTGTTACCTATGACTAATTCAGTAGTGAGCATTGCTGATGTTACTAAGGTGACCCGCAGTGGTCGTGTGTTTGGGTCGGTGTTCCGAAAGGATAAAGAAGAAGCAGTTGTGAGTAAGAAGGTGGAAGTGCCCGTTGAAGACTCAGTTGGCTTTTCAAAAGGTAAGTTTGGTGACTCCAACAATTTGAAACCCAATGATGATGATGAGGTACTTCGGTTAATCAAAAGAAGCGAGTTTAATATGGTGGAGCAGCTGCTCCAAACCCCCTCAAAGATCTCAGTGTTGTCTCTGCTCATGAATTCCGAAGCGCACAGAGCAGCACTGCAGAGATTTCTAGAGAAAGCGTTTATAGAACATGATGTTACAGTGGATCAATTTGATCATATTGTGGCTAACATCACTTCTTGCAATAATCTTAGCTTCTGTAATGAAGAGCTCCCTAAGGAGGGCAGAAATGATAATTTGGCTTTGCACATTTCTATGAATTGCAAAGAGGATGCTTTGTCAAATGTGCTTGTTGACACCGGGTCGTCACTGAATGTACTTCCGAAGTCAACTCTGTCAAAGTTATCGTACCAAGGAGCGCCTATGAGGAATAACGGTGTAATCGTTAAAGCTTTTGATGGTTCGTGCAAGACGGTTATTGGTGAAGTGGACCTTCTAGTTAAGATAGGTCCGAGTGATTTTCAAATTACTTTCCAAGTAATGGATATCCACCCGGCCTACAGTTGCTTGTTGGGAAGGCCATGGATCCATGAGGCAGGAGCTGTTACTTCAACTTTGCACCAGAAGCTCAAATTTGTGAAGAATGGCAAGCTAGTGATTGTTGGTGGAGAGAAGGCGCTGTTGGTTAGCCACCTGTCATCTTTCTCTTATGTCGAAGCTGAGGATGAGGTTGGAACTCCGTTCCAAGCCTTATCTATTGCTGCTGAAAAGAGGGTGGGGGAACCTATGTCCTCATTGAAAGATGCTCAGAAGATTATGGAAGAAGGCAATGTTGACCAGTAGGGGCGCATGGTAGAGGTCTCCGACAACAAAGGCAGAACAGGTTTGGGGTTCCAGAAAGGTTCAACAACTGTAAGGTCTGAAGATATGCAACTTAGCTTCCGTAGCGGAGGGTTCATTCATGGCAATGAACAACACTTACCTGTTGTGCTGGAGGATGACGAAGAGGAAGAATGCACCAATTTTGTGACGTATGGAAAGGCTTGCGACAATTGGACTGTTGTTGATATTCCTGTTATTTTGCATCAATCTAAGTAATTGCTTTTATATGTTTTAAAATCCTTCTCCTATGCCTAAGGGAGAAGTGAACATTTTTGGGGCATTTTCAAATTGATCATTAATAAAATTAATTCTATTCATCCACATCTATGATGTCTTGTTTTTACTTTTTGCTTTATTCTGAAAATGGTAATCACAAAAAACATAAATAAACAATATAATTGTCCATCTGCATAATATTTGGTCACCAATTCACTTCTCTAAAATCAAAATATCAAATCATTATACAGGTTGGTTCCTAACCCCATTGAATACAATGATCCTTCTCCTTCTCCAAATTTTGAATTCCCTGTGTTTGAAGCCGAGGAGGAAAGTGATGAATTATCTCGTCTTCTTGAGCAAGATGAAAAGATCATTCAGCCGTTCGAAGAGCAGGTCGAGTTAGTCAATTTGGGTTCCGAGGATGATGTGAAGGAAGTCAAGATCGGGTCTCGCCTGTGTCCAGAAGTCAAGAAGGGGTTGATTGATCTTCTTCGAGAGTATTCAGATGTGTTTGTTTGGTCCTATCAAGACATGCCTGGTTTGGATTCTGAGATTGTGGAGCATAGATTGTCGTTGAAGCCAGAATGCCCGCCAGTCAAGCAGAAGTTGAGAAGAACGCATCCTGATACGGCTGTGAAGATCAAAGAGGAAGTGCAAAAGCAGATTAATGTCGGTTTCCTTGTAACTGCTGAGTATCCGTAATGGGTGGCCAATATTGTGCCAGATCCGGAGAAAGATGGAAAAGTCCGCATGTGTGTTGACTATAGAGATTTGAATAAAGCCAGTCCGAAAGATAATTTCCCTCTGCCATATATTAATTTGTTGGTAGACAATACTGCTAAATTCAAAGTCTTTTCGTTTATGGATGGTTTTTCTGGATATAATCAGATCAAGATGGAACCCGAAGATATGGAGAAGACCACATTCATTACACCTTGGGGAACATTCTGTTATAGAGTGATTCCTTTCGGTTTAAAGAATGCTGGTGCAACTTACCAAAGAGCAATGACTACTCTTTTTCATGATATGATGCATAAAGAGACCGAGGTCTATGTCGATGACATGATTCCTAAATCAATTGATAAAGAGGAACATGTTGAGCATTTGTTGAAGCTATTCCAACGTTTGAGGAAATATAAACTCCGCTTGAATCCCAATAAGTGTACTTTTGGTGTTCGTTCTGGTAAGTTGTTGGGCTTTTTTGTCAGCGAGAAAGGTATTGAAGTTGATCCTGCCAAGGTCAAAGCAATACAAGAGATGCCTGCGCCCCAAACCGAGAAGCAAGTCAGAGGTTTTCTCGGCCGCTTGAACTATATTTCCTGATTCATTTCACACATGACTACCACATGTGCGCCTATGTTCAAGCTTCTTCGGAAAGATCAGTCTTGTGATTGGACCGAAGACTGCCAGAAAACTTTTGATAGTATCAAAGAATATCTGTTTGAACCTCCGATTTTGTCTCCACCTGTTGAAGGGAGGCCGTTGATCATGTATTTGACTGTGCCGGAAGATAGTATGGGTTGTGTTCTTAGTTAGCAAGACGAGACTGGAAAGAAATAATTTGCAATCTACTACCTCAGTAAGAAGTTCACCGATTGTGAGACTCAATATTCTATGCTTGAGAAAACTTGTTGCGCATTGGCTTGGGCTGCTAAGCGTCTGCGCCAGTATATGTTGAATCATACCACTTGGTTGATATCCAAAATGGATCCAATCAAGTATATATTTGAGAAGCCTGCTTTAACTGGGAGAATTGCTCGTTGGCAGATGTTGTTATCAGAGTATGATATCGAATACCGATCTCAGAAAGCGATCAAAGGTAGTATCTTGGTTGACCATTTGGCTCACCAACCGATTAAAGATTATCAGTCAGTCCAGTATGATTTTCCAGATGAAGAGATTTTGTACTTGAAAATGAAAGATTGTGATGAACCATTGCTTGATGGAGCTGTTAATCAATATGGAAATGGCATTGGGGCAGTGATTATTACTCCTCAAAGCATGCATCTACCATTTACAGCTAGATTGACTTTCAAGTGTACGAACAACATGGCAGAATATGAAGCTTGCATTATGGGGCTTGAAGAGGCCATGAATCTCAGAATCAAGTATTTGGATGTCTTTGGTGATTAGACTTTGGTTGTGAATCAAATCAAAGGAGAATGGGAGACAAATCAACCTGGTTTGGTGCCGTATAGAGATTATGCGAGGAGGATTTCAACTTTCTTTACAAAGGTTGAGTTTCATCATATCCCTCGAGATGAAAACCGGATGGCAGATGCTCTTGCAACGTTGGCATCAATGATTATGGTAAAATATTGGAATGAAGTTCCCAATTTGTCTGTGATGCGTCTTGATAGGCCAGCTCATGTGTTTAATGTGGAAGAGATCAAAGATGAGAAGCCGTGGTATTACGATATCAAATGTTTCCTCCAAAGTCAGATTTACCCGCCCGGGGCATCTTTGAAAGATAAGAAGACTTTGAGAAGATTAGCCGATAATTTCTACTTGAATGGTGACATACTGTACAAGAGAAACTTTGACATGGTTTTGCTCAGATGTGTGGATAGACACAAAGCAGACTTGTTAATGACCTAAGTGCACGAAGGTTCCTTTGGTACTCATTCCAATGGACATGCAATGGCGAAGAAGATGTTGCGAGCAGGTTACTATTGGCTGACAATGGAATCTGACTGTTGCAAGTTTGTGAAGAAATGCCACAAGTGTCAAATTTATGCTGATAAGATTCATGTTCCTCCGACACTATTGAATGTTATCTCTTCCCCATGACCCTTCTCCATGTGGGGAATTGATATGATTGGGATGATTGAACCCAAAGCTTTAAATGGACATCGTTTCATTTTGGTGGCAATTGACTATTTCACACAATGGGTTGAAGCGGCATCGTACGCGAATGTAACCAAGCAAGTTGTTGTAAGGTTTATCAAGAATCAGATTATATACCGTTATGGTGTGCCAAGTAAGACCATTACTGATAATGGACCGAACTTGAATAACAATATGGTGGAAGCTCTTTGTAAAGACTTCAAGATTACACATCATAATTCTTCTCCCTACAGACCCAAGATGAATGGCGTTGTTGAAGTTGTGAACAAGAACATCAAGAAGATTATTCATAAGATGGTTGTCACAAACAAGGATTGGCATGGGATGCTCCCATTTGCTTTGCACGGGTATCGTACATCATACCGCACTTCAACAGGGGCAACCCCTTTCTCTCTTGTGTATGGCATGGAAGTAGTGCTCCTCGTAGAGGTTGAGATTCCTTCATTGCGTGTGCTCATAGAATCCAAGTTGGCTGAGGCTGGATGGTGTCAGACCAGGTTTGATTTGTTGAATTTAATTGAAGAGAAGAGATTAACTGCCATGTGTCATGGTCAGTTATATCAGCAAAAGATGAAGAGAGCTTTTGATAAGAAGGTCAGACCTTGTGTGTTTAGAGAAGGTGACCTTGTGCTCAAGAAGATTTTATCGTTCAAACTAGATTCTAGAGGGAAGTGGACTCCTAATTATGAAGGCCCATATGTTGTTAAAAGAGCATTTTCAGGCGGTGCTTTGAAACTTACAACTATGGATGGTGAAGAGTTCACTCATCCTGTAAACGTAGATGCAGTTAAGAAATACTTCGCCTAAAAAAGAAAAGAACAGCTCGCTAAGTTGAAAACCCAAAAGGGCGGCTTAGGCAAAAATGAGCGTCTCGGTGGATTGAAAACCCGAAAGGGCGATCCAGGCAAAAATTAGAGACATAAAAAAAAGAATTTCCCGATAAGTTGAGTACCCCACCTTGGGGCAACTTATGCAAAAATTAGGGATTATGGAAAGTAACTGCATTCTGCTGATCTTCAGTGTTTTGAAGACGTGATTGAGTACAAGGATTGACATCAATTTATCACCCCAACAACGGTCAAGAGCACAGTGGATATCAAGAGTTGGTAGAAGGATTAAGGATCATTTGTATTCAATGTAACCCTTTTCCATGTAAATTACCATTTTCATCTTTGTAAAAATCTATGGAGTCTTGTCATTTACAGACTACCATTCTATCAAATAAAGGTGAGCTTTTATCCAATTGTTTCTACTCTTATTTATTTCAGCCAATAGTTTAAATTTTATTATGATCATTTTTGAAAATTTAAATTTTTTAATCAAAACCTCTTTTTCTTAAAACATATAAAAGCAAGAATTTTCCAAGGCAATTGAAAAGAAATATCAATAACATTTCAATGGATAACAAGTTCTTGAGTGCGAAACATCAGAGGTTCCCCAAGCAGTTAACCCTTCGGGTATCCCTAGACGATTGTGTTGATTCAGTTCCTCGGCGGAGTTTTTGATTCCCCTGAGGAGCTTCATTCCTTTTCCCTGGCTGAGTTGGTTGATTCAGGTACTCTGCGGCTTGTCTCCCCCGACAGAGTTTCTACCCTCCCTAGTGTAGTTTGTGTTCTTTCAGTAGAAGTGGTTGATCTCCCCAGTAGATCACATTGGTTCCCCCGCCAATCGTCATTCGACTCGCTCCCCAGTCAGAGTTTCCTCCTGGTTTTTGAGCACTTTTTCCCTGTAGGGTTGTCTCCCATTTTTGTGGTGTTGACCTAAAATTCCCCACAGGTTTGATGATATTTTTCTTTCCTCAGCAGATCTCCTCCTTCCCCAGTTAGGGTTGAGCTTTTTGGATTGTTGATCTCTATGCTCTCCAGCAGTCGTCTCCATATTTTGTGGACTGACCGAGGATTGTACCGATGATTCAATTTCTTTGCGACACCTTTGTATCCTTTATGATCGTTCTGGTCAACATAATCATCATCATATATATATTCATATAATTTCATAATTGCATATTTGCATATTTGATTAACTTGTTGGTTTGAGTTTCTCATTCCCTGTATGGCGGTACTTTATCCCCATACAAATTCCGGTGTCTGTCCTCCCTCAATTGTAGAGCGTCAGCCCCTTAGGCAGAAATACTTTGACCTTTCTCCTCTTCCCCACTGAGTTGTTTCCTCGTGGATGATTATTATTTCAGTTTCCTCCCCAATTGTTCATCTGGATGGAACCACTCCCCTTGAGTTATGTCCTCATTGGGTTGAGTCTTGATTGACTGTTTCTTTCTAGCTCCTACCTAGATAGATACTTTGAATCCCCTAAGAGTCTATTACCCAATAACTGGTAATATTCTTCTTAGTTTGCAGTTTGTTACTTCTTGCCCAATACCCGGCAAAAGTATCCCAGTTTTCCCAGAAGTAGAGTCCCCAGTGGATCTGATTCCCTAGAAAGTGTATTCTTAATATGTTCATCCTAACTGGTGACGAATATCTTTCGTTCCCCTGCCTGAGTTTATCCTTGATATGTTCATCCTAACTAATGACGGATATTCTCACCTTTGGTATTCTACCTAGTAAAAGGGTAGTTGTAATCTCTATTCTTGTTTCCCTAGAGAGTTAATCCTTGATATGTTCATCCTAACTGATGACGGGTTTCCTTCTCTTTGCGGTCTTCTACCCAGTAATCGGTAGTTGTAAATCCTGCTTTTTGTCCCCTCCGTAGAGTTGATCCTTGAGATGTTCACTTTAACCAGTGACGGATTCTCTCTCTTGGTATTCTATCCAGTAACTGGTAGATGTCATCCCTATTTTCTCCTCTCTCAGAGTCTATCCTTGATATGTTCATCTTAACCGGTGACGGATTTTCTCTTTGATGGTCTTCTATCCAGCATTCGGTAGATGTAATTCCTACTTTTTGTTCAGTTGGTTTATCCTTGATATGTTCATCTTAACCGATGACGGATATCCTCCTTGACATTTCCCAGGCAAGTCTATCCTTGATATGTTCATCTTAACTGATGACGGATTTTCTTCCCTGTTGAGTTTATCCTTAATATGTTCATCCTAACCGATGACAGATACTCTCACCCTTGGTCTTCTGCCCAGTTACTGGTAGTTGTAAATCCTATTTTCTGCAGTTTGCCCCAAAAAGGTTATTCTTACCCAGTAACGGGTAATGAATACTCCCTCCTGGATTTCCTCAGCGAGTCATCCTTGATATGTTCATCTTAATCGATGACGGATGTTCTCTCTGTCAGATCTTTATTATCTCCTCACCCAATAACATGTAGTAGATAATAGATTTATGCTCCTCCTGTGTTGAAGTTTATTTCTTCCCCAGTTGAGTTGAGTGCGCATTTCCTTAGTGAAATCGCTTTTCCTGCATGATTCAAGTACTTCAGTTTTATCCTGACTTACTCGTATCCCTTGCAGATGTTGTTGTTCCCCAGCTGAGTCTTTTCCATGTTTGTATGGAATTCCTCGAGTCCCCCCAGTAGTTTTAAGCGGTAGCCTGGCCTACACATAACTCCTTTATCCCCAGAGTCTCTGTCTCCTAAGTGAGTTTTCCTTATGGAATGCATTATACTCCTGCGGACTTTCGGTCTCTCTGATTTCTTTTCCTTTGTGGCCATATTTCCCCACAAAGCATTAATTTTTACATTCATGTCATATGCATCATGAGGTCTCTTAGGGACCAAAATTTGTTTCTATATGTTGTTATTTAAGCCCATTCTACTTAGTCGACATGAAGATTTTAACCTTCACCTCCTTAGTTAGAATGTCCTTAAATAGGGGCAGCTGTAAGACCCCAATTTTGACCCTAAGATCCCTCATGCAATTTCATCATAAGAATTAACATAGGGATCATACCTTGGCATCCTCCTTATCCCTCTTTCATTGGGTTTGTTTTGGGAGATATCACCAAGCACTATGTGATTGTATCATACTTGTATTTTATCATTTTCACTAACCAAAATACCAAAAATTTGTCTTTGTATTTGCCTAACTCTTTTGTAGGTAGGGCATGATCCCATTGATCTATCAAGTTCACATCTAGGGTTTGAGACCCTCATGACCAAGAGCACAACCACGGATTGATACAAGGATGGTCACAAGCATCATATATGAGTCCCAATGATTTCTACATGTTATTTTGATCAAGTTTTCTTTAAGAGTTTGACGGTGATTTGCCTTGGAAACCCTAGTTTGACTAGGTATCTTGAGTAACTTCTCCAATAAGCTATCTCACCAATTGATCAAATTTCTCAAGGTACACTTAAAAATTCATCATCTTATGCATATATGAGCTACCATGAGCCTAGAAAGTCAAGAGAATTGAATATTAGCAAGTTGGTTGATGGTGGTTGGCCAGATGAATTCATCTGATCAAAACTGGGTCTCCCTAGACCCTATCTCCTGAAATTTTCACCATATGAAAATGATTCCAAGAGAAAATGTACTCTAAATGACATTACAAACAACTTTCATGTTTATACCTAGATCTAGTTTTGCCTGGAAAATCATTTTCTATCTTGAAACATTATAGATCATTTTGTCTAAACCCTAATTTGAATGTCAACTTCCCAAGGCCATAACTTGCTCAATTTTTATGAGATGAAAGATTTACAAGTTGCACAATCAAATTCAAGGTGTATAATCCAACTTTTATGTTTGGAGTGAGATCTAATTCAACTTTTATGAGCATGTGATATGAGGTTACATTATAGGTCACTTTTGACCTATACCATTGAACAAGTGATTTTTCCAAACTTCAAAAATGCATAACTCTATCATTTCAAATCCAAATGACATGAAATTTGTGACCATTTTGAAGGTATTTGAAAGAGATATAAGTTTGATGAAGACACTTTTCTCATTTTAAGCTCACATAAAAAGTTAAGCAAGATGGAATATTGAGATATATGGCTTGACACTTAGAATTTTTTTTGATATGTTGAAATTTCCAAACTTCCACCTCAAAATGCATCATAATACAAGCTTCAAATGGAAACGTGTTGAACATGAAAGTTGTTCCTCTTGATCTAACCTTTCCAAAAAGTCCAATTGCATCCATTTTGGACAAGATTTGCTAGGGATTCCCATGGCTTGAACATGGTATCATCATTTGGCAAAGAGCAAACTTCAAATCTTCATACACACTTGCCTTGCAATCCAAGTTGATTTCAGACTCTCTCACACTCATTTGTGGACCTAAAGCAATGATCTCATGGGCATGTACACGCCCATGCACCCATGCATGATCCATTACCAATTTTGGAAAGTGATTTGGAAGGTGCAATTATCACTTGATCCAGCTATAAATAGAGCTCCATATGCTCAGAATTGAACACACATTCATGCTAGCTTTGATCCTAAACCCCTAACCCTCCCATTTGAGAGGATAATCCTGAGAGTTTCATCTTGAAATTGAGTTTGAATCTCACTATTTTGAGATTCAAAACTCCAGGGATCCAAGAGCTTTTGTGAATTTATTCTACTTCTGCAAGCATTCTGAGTGAGATCAAGCATGAGACAAGGCAAGAACAGTTGACTCCAGACCTGCATTGAAGGTATTTTCCAGATAATTTCGACTCTTTGATTCTCTCTCAATCTTGCTCAATTCTCTTAATTCTTTGGTTGTCTGAAGTCCTACCAATGTAGGCAAGAAGATTAAGTTGCTTAGAGGTCAAATCGAAGCAACTCAGTTGACATACCTCAAAATTCAACTCCTCGTATCTTTCTATATGTAAGGAGTTAGTTAAAATTGAGGTCAGATTCGTGCTCTACGCCATTTTTTCTTTTAAGATCATGTCCTCCTTTTTTATTTTTTTGATGGTGATGAGTGAACCAGTCCGACCAGGGTCACCGAAGAAGATGACCGACCTTTGGACGTCGGTTATGTGTTGGCACGGTTCAGAGCCATTAATCCCTTTTAAATTGTTTTAATCTCGTGCGTTGTTTCTAATTACCATGTCTGTGCCGCGTTGACTTAAGTCTACCATGGAACGCGCGCTGGTGGTCATTTGATTTGCCACCTCAATTAATAAGGGAGATCAAGTGGTCCACATTTTTTCTGATTATTTCAATTTCATTTTAATTGCTTTATTTTCATTAATTCATATTAATTTTAATATTGATCCAAAAAATATGAGAGTTTCACCCAAAATTTTCAAATAATTTCCTCTTTCATATTCTGAATTAAAATTATTTTTTGGATCATTATTAATATTTTTCATGATTTAATTGATTTTGAATTTGTTTTTAATTGTTTAAAAATACTTTTAAGTCTTTAAAAAATCTGAAAGTTTTTCTCCAAGGTCCTTTGACCTTGTTTGACCTATGATAAATCTCATGGCCATTTATTTGGTGTTTAGATGAGGTTTTAGGAATTTGACAAACCATATTCAATTTAAATGTATTATTTTAGTATTTTAATTTGAATAAATGCCAAATAATTTTGTTGACCAATTGTGATGACTTGTTTGTGTTTGACTCTTGTTGTTGGGCCTTGGTCAAGGTTGATTTGACTTTGTCAAGTTAATATCATTGAATTTAGGGGATTGAACGAATGTACATTCCATCTCCCAAAATGAATGGATGATATTAATTTGGTAAAAGTCCTCCTTTGATCAATTTGAGTTTTCATCTATTCCCCTCCCACTTCATCTCATTCCCTTTCTTTATGCATTCATCTCATTTGGCCTATGATATCTCAAAGTCCTAAAGCTATTTGATTGAAAAATTAACATGAGTATGGATGAGATTAGGCCACACCTTTTTCATATTCTTTTTGTGTGTGGTATGTTTCATGAGCATAGTCCATAATGATATGCCTCTAACATGCATTAACACCAAAATTCTATTGCCCGACCTCAAATAGTTGTGACTTCTACATAAGTCTAATTACGATTGCTTAACATAGCGCTAAATTTGTGACATAAAAGGCATAACATTCTAGTTAGTGAGATTGTAAGTCTCCCCTCTTTCATGGTATTGTGTGGAAACTTGGCCTTTTTTCCTTCCTTTGGAAGATGTCTTGCTTCAAGGATCCATGCTTGTGATAAGTGGGTTGAGTATTCTCCAAAGAATGACTTAAAATGAAAAGCAAAAGCAAAACAATATTAACCTTTAACTCATTAACAACTAACTTTTAATTTCAAGTTATTTACTTTAATGTCATTTAATTCTTGTCTTTATTCGTTTGCCATTGTTCATATCATTCTAATTGTTTATGTTAATGCAATTTTTACTTTGTCCACTTGGACCATATTGTGTGGTATTCCTTGTTTGTATATACTTTGCTTGTTTGTTTGGTCTTTGACCATTAATGTACATAATAACAACAAAAACCTTAAAAAACTTTTGTGTGGACTGTTGGCTTGATCCTGGACAAATGGACTTAGAACTTAGGCAACCTTCCTATGCTAAAGGACTTGGCCAATGCCAACTTGTTGAGAAACCAAGTGCTTGCAATTTGAAACTTCATTTGATACATCATTCAAGATCCCTTTGAGTTCATATACAACATGATCATTGTGAAGTTATTATTTTGAACCTGTGACTTGTGGAATTCATGGGCTATTTTGAAGAAGATCATGGAGTGGATAAGCTTGGATGTGGCTATCTTTATTTGATGCCTTTCTCTTCAAGATAAAATAATTGTGCATTTGTGTGTTGTTTGATTCTAAATGTCCACGGGAATTCTGGGTTTCTATTGACATTCTTGTCTATTGGATTGCTACCCATTTGGTCAGATCTTTTCAACTCTTAACTTTTAATTTTGTGCATAGAATTAATCCCTTCACCTTCTCCCCATTTCTTTAATTTCAAAATCTCTCCCTCTCTTTTTCAAAATCTTCTTCGATTGAACTTATTTTATTCTAACTTCGACCACTTTGCAAAAAGTTAGAAACTTTGGCCTTATGCCATTGCATTTTCAAACTTCTTTTCTTAAATCAAACTTGTAAATAAACTTAACTATACTTGACTTAAAGTTTCAAAAAGCAAAAAAGAACTAACTCATTCAAACCATTTTTAAGCCTTTGTGCCTTTCAAACTTAATTTTTATTAAAAGCAATGCATCCACTTTGAAATTTGTATCACGAACTACGAGGTTTTGATCCCTCATTTTTATGTTGGTACGTAGGCACAAGACCGAAGGTTTTTCCAAACACAAAAATATAATTAATGTATTCTTTTCTCATCCCCCCATTCTATTTGTTTGTAAACATCATTTTGTACCAAATACATATGCACACAAAAAGGGCTCCATAGGAGTACCTAGGACACTTTGGGTGCTAACACCTTCCCTCTATGTAACAAACAACCTTACCTGTAATCTCTAACATTTTATTCGTTTTGATTTGAAAACATCTTTATTTTGGGTTTTGTTCGTACTTTTTCTCTTTTCCCTTGGAAGCAATAAAAGCGCGGTGACGACTCTTATTATTTGATCTCTAGCTTATCCATAGCTTGATGATCATGAATTTACTGCTACAGAAATTAAGTGGAGACTCTGCTGGGGAGTAGTTTCCAGTGGGTTTAGCCTACTTTTTCTTCTTGTTGTGCTTGGTGATCTCTGAGTTGTGAGATAAGTTCTAACCCAAACTTGAGTGCAATTAAGATAGGAGGATGGTATAGTCATGTTCGACTTGTGTGGAGTAGTCCTTAACAAGTTGGCTTGAGATCCATCTGCTCAGTGGAGACTCTTTTGGATTTGGAAATGTCACACAAGTATTTGTGGTTAGGCATTACTATCTCTAATTTGGGTCTGAGAAGCTGAGGACCGTAGAACATTTACCCCCTCTTGGCCTATTTAGGACGTAGTACGGAAACTGTTCAAGTGTAGACTTGATAACAAATGTTACGCGATACTACACTCAGACGAGTTTCTCTTGAGAATATTATGGGTCGATGAGTCAGTCATCTTAACTTGTAATATCCGATGGATGGAATTAAGACTCTGGGAACTTTTTAGAACATGATCTACAGGTTTTTATCCTTAGTTCACTCCTTTGGGATGGTTCTTACCCAGACTCCATGCTCGTGACTTGCAACAAACCCTTGATTCTTGGTTGATCCAATTAAATCTTGTCAATATCAATGGAACTTGGGTGTTGATAAGGTGTAAACCATAATCCACCAAAATGGATGATTGATCTTGACAACGACTTGACTCATCCCTTGACCTTTGTTTGCCTTGTGTGAGATCTCTTATTTGTGATTGTTACATTCATGCATTCATGCGCATCGTAACATTCATCACACAAAAATTTCAAGGAACTAAGGTGTCATTTGCAAATATTTTCTGACCATGGATTATGGACGAAGGAATACTAAGAAGTACAATTTCAGATGTCCCGACTTGAAAGAGTTAAGGAAGCTAACATCATTTGTATTAGATCCCTTGGACTTCAAACAACGTCATGGGAAGCTTTTGTCTGTCTTTTCTGCTGATGTGGTTGAAGGACTTCTGAGTGTGCTAGTGCAGTTCTATGACCCTCTCTACCATTGTTTCACTTTCCCAGATTTTCAGCTTGTGCCTACCTTGGAGGAGTATTCTCATCTTTTGGGGATACCTGTTTCTAGTAGAGTACCTTTTAGTGGATTGGAGGAGATTCCCCGATCTAGTATTATTGCTGAAGCTCTTCACTTGAAGAAGTCTGAGATAGAGGCTCATTGGGTGAAGAAATGAGGGTTATTCGGGTTGTCATCTGATTTCCTCGTCAAGGAAGCTACTGCTTTTGCTCAAGCCGGTAGTGTGGATGCTTTTGAAGCTATCTTTGTGTTGCTCATCTATGGATTAGCTTTGTTCCCTAACATTGACGGTTTTGTTGATGTTAACGCCATTAGACTTTTCTTGATGTGGAATCCTGTGCCTACTTTGTTGGGTGATATGTATTTCTCTTTGCATCTAAGGAATTCTAAGGGTGGTGGAACAATTGTTTGTTGTAAACCTCTTCTGTACAAGTGGTTTATTTTGCACTTGCCTCATACACCTGCTTTTGTGGAGAACAAACAATGTCTAAGGTGGTCTCAGAGACTTATGTCTCTCACTAATGATGATATAGTTTGGTATGATCAGTCTTTAAGCAGTTTGGAGATTATTGATAGTTGTGGTGAATTCTCTAATGTGCCTCTCATTGGTACACAATGAGGAATTAACTACAACCCTGCTTTGGCTCGTCGTCAACTTGGGTTCCCCTTGAGAGACAAGCCTAATAACACTTTGTTAGAAGGTCTTTTCTATCAAGAGTGTAAAGATCCCCAACATTTGAAGCAGAAGATTGTGCATGCTTGGCATAATGTGCATAGGAAAGGAAGATCCGAGCTTGGTCTGTGCATTTGTGTAGCTTTGGAAGCTTACACTCTCTGGGTGAAGAAGAGAGCTTTGGAATTGAAGATGCCTTATCCTTATGAAAGACCTATGTCTATGGTTGTGGTTGAGCCATTAACTCTCCCTAACCAAGATATAGAGGAGTTGGAAGACGCGCTCGTCAAGATGAAGCAAGAGAAGGACATGTGGGAAGAGCGTTTATGTGCTTTGAGCAAGAAGCATGAAGAGTTGCAGTTGGAGTCTAAGGACAAAGATGCAATTATTGAGCTACTTGAAGACCGAGTAACGAAGAGATAGAGAGAGCCAGAGGTTTCATCTTCTAGCATGCCTCAGCCTTCCGTTGCTTGGAAGAAGATTGTTGATCAACTTGTCCTCGAGAAGACTCAGATGAAGGCTTCTTTTGAGACCGAGATCCGGCGCATTCGAAGGAAGTACGAGCCTACAACCAGATCTTCTGATGTTAGCAATCTAATATCAAAAATTGAATTCTAATCTACATGATCATGACAACCATAATGTGATGTATGGATCGGAACGGAAATTAACCTAAAACGAATCATGACGAAATCTACCATTAAGCATGTTAATATGATCATGAATTAAATCAACAAAAACAACAAGTCCCTAATGGCCAATTATACTACTCATGACATGATTAAACTACAATTGAACTAAATTCCAAAATAAAATCAAATTAACATGATTAAACCTAGTTTCTAGTTATGATCATAATTAACCTGATTTATAGTTATATTTAATTCAATCTAACCATGACTTAACCTAATTAATCAACAAAATTATGTTAGTTCCTAATTAACAAAAATCAAGAAACCCTAATGTTACCCTAACAAGAAAAATCAGTGGCAATACTAATTCAAGAATTAACTGAAAATTAATTAAGATCATGGATGGATTAAGAACTTATTAACAAAATGGTGTGGGAACAATTTGGTCCAGGGGTGAATTTAATAGATGGAGGTATAGGTGGACAAGCACACTCGTTTGGTGCTTGGGCCAAAAGCCCAGTTCCTCCAAACACACGAATCGGATTCCATCAAGAACATGGATCAGAAATGGACTTCACCTTCACGCCAAATGGGTGCTCCAAAACGGCCACGATCCAGAAAAATAACTCTACTCAAAGCACATGAGCATTGTGACTACTAGCTTCATTCCATCCTCAAACAAAAAGGTCAAAATGGAAACGAAACTCACCTCGAGGTTAGGGATGATATTCTACTCACGATTGACCAGGTGAAGACGAAGCAATACTCGAATTTGTCAATTCGGCAATGAAGATGAAGCAATCGCAGATTCGTTGATGAAGGGCATTGTGTTGAAGAGCGTGACGCCGTTGGATCCGTCACACTATTGATAGTGAAGAATGAAGGAATGTTTGGATTTATTCGTGGCAAAGGCGTCGACGTTGCGTCGCGTTTGGAAGGACGAAGAGGACGTTGCGTGATGAAGTTTTGTTGATCGAAGTGTTATCGATCAAGACTCCTGCCTCGCCATCGTTAGCCGGTGCATTTCTCTCTCGTTCCAAGCTTCTTATTTTGCTTTAACTTTCGCTTCTATTTGTCATTCTTTTGTGGTTCTTGAAGGGTTTTTATGTGAATTCTGAGAGGTTTTATTTTTTGTGATTTTGTTGTAGTTGATTGCAGGGTTGATGAGAGAGTGAAGGGTTTTTTGGAAGCAGTGGTTTTTGAAAGGTTCAAACGGTTCAAAGTTGAGGGGAGATTTAGTGATTTATGAAGTGGAGATTCTGAGGAGGGTTGTTGAATGATAGTGAAGATGATGGAGTGAAGTTGAAAAAGGGGTTTGGAATCAGTTATGACAGTTAGGTAAATCAGTTAGAATTCAGTTATCGATTGAAGAGTTTTGGTTAGTTTTGTTTTTGTAACAATCGGAGGAGGTTAGAAAATTTGTTATGAGTTGAGGGAGTTTTTGACAGTTAGAGAACAAGAAATTGGTTAGAGGTGTTTTGATGAGAAAATTATGTTTTAATGAGAAATTGGTTAGAAGCCTTTAGGTTCTGATTCTGTCTTTTGGTTTTATGGATTTATGCAGGTTCTTCATGACCCTGAAGTTTTTGCTGGTTAAGTGGGGTTCGGGTGTTGGTTAGAGAAACGACTCTATTATGAATGGCCATGCTGAAATTCTGTTACTTCACTTTTGAGCTTCTGTTGGAGTTTTGGTTCTGGTTGCATATGACTTCCCTAGCTTATCAACATCTTTCATCTTCAATTTCTGAAAGCATTTAGATTTGTGATTCTTGTAGTAGAACTCAACACAGTCTGCAGTTGTCTTGTGATCAAGGAAAGAAGCAATTTTCTGGAAATCTTTTCCAAACACAACAAATTTCTCTAAGAATATATCTTTCTCTTATGATGTCCAAGGATTGATCATATCTCTTTATTTCTCAATAGCCAGCTTATCAATCACCATTTGCATTAAGTTTTTATTACTGATCCGACAAGAATTCGAGGATTTTGAAACACTGTGCAAGCATATTTGATACTTTTCAAGGCAATTTTACTTCCGGTATAATATTTAAGCATTTTCATTCATTGTTATATTTTAATTCTATTTTCGTGATTTTATGCGTGGGATAGTTGTGATTTTGTCTGGCAGGTCCAAGTAGAAGAACCAGGAAACTCAGAGCGAGACAATGCAAGATTCTGGCAAGCAAAGGAGTGGAAAACCCCGGTACAGGAGACCTGACACGGCCACCCGTGTCACCTGACATGGGTCGTGTCAAGCAAAGGAGGGTGTGGCAAGGAAGACAATGGCCTGACACGGCCACCCGTGTCAGGCATCACCCCCCCTCCCCCGTGTCAATAGACCATGGGCGTGTCACCAATAACAGTAGACTGACACGGCCACCCGTGTCAGCCCAAGCCCAAGTATTACAGAGAACAAGGAGTTTGGAGAGCTGAAGGTTTTCATGAGTGGGAGCGATTGAAGATTAAAGTCATCCAATTACTTGTAAGGTATAATTTTTATCTTGCATTTTTTTAAACAATATGAGTAGCTAAACCCCCAAATGATAGGGGGTATCCCTGATTTAGAATTGTAACGAACTTGAGTTTACATTTGCATTTATAATATTATTTTTACGGTAACCTTTTGATGTGTTTATTGCTTTCTCTTTCGGACCAATTGAGATTGATTTGTGGTTATCAATTAGGCTGGACCGCCATTGATAAGGTTTTCATAAGGTTACTCTACAGTAGATATCACCTAGGACTATGGATACCATGTATGAACCAGAGTATTCTTGATATTATAAAGCTTAACTTCACCTTAATTGGCTATGGACATATAAATTAGGGTAGATTGATTAAAGGTTTTCTCACCAAGGACTCGGGAGAAAATACCCTTAAGAACTGGTAGTAATTGATATTTGTTGATGCAATAGTGACTCAGAGCTGTTATAGGGACAAATCATACACCTTCCCTGGCATTGTTCCTTTTACCCTGCAAACCCTTATTTTCATTCTTATTTGTCTTTGCCTTTATTCTTATATTTTTACATCTAAAAACCAAATTAATACTTTTTGTTTAATTGAATGATAATTTAAACTCGATATTGACTTGCAGTCCTTGAGATCGACATTTGGGGAATTTCCCCATTATTACTATAAAAGGAAAAATAGTACACTTGCTATCTTCCCGATCACCATCAGATCTTCAACCATCCCATTACTAGATATGAATTTTGTAACCATCTTCTCTTTCTCATCCAATATTAATGCTGGCATCTTTAGGGTGTTCCTCTGTACCTGTGCTTGGGATTCTGAAATAAGTTTGATTGGGAAATTAATAATATCTGATGTTGGAACCAAGCTTAGATGATTTCCAGCAGGGAAAGGAAACCGAGAACGAATGGAAGATCGGTTCTTTAGATTACTACTACAGGTAGTTTGTAACAACCCAATTTTAGTAATTAATTCTTATATTATTATTATTATATTTTAATTAATTGTTTGGAGTGTTAATTAATTAATTGGTTGTTAGATAGTATGATAATTGATTATATTAATTGAATTGGTGTATTAATTAATTATTTAGTTGATATGAGATATAATTAAATAATTGAATTAATTAACTTGGGGTGCATATTAAGTGGTTTAATTATTTGAATTAAATAGAGACATTTAAATATTAGGTTTTATTGGGCCTATTAATTAAATGAGGGATATATCATGATTTAAGCCCAAATAGAATACTAATATAAATAGTAAGAGGAGAAGGAGATTAGGATTCATTAGATCATTTGACAAAAATAGAGAAAGAGAAGAGGAAGAGTAAGGAGAAGAGGAAAAGTAAAGAGAAGCTAGGGTTTCCATCAAATTGAAGAGGTAAGGGGAGAATCCTTATTATTATGGGTTAGTATGATCGGGTCAATGGGTAGGAACATGTTTAGGTTGAAATCCTTAAATTGCATGTTTTGGAATTGTTAGGTTTTGATGAGTGTTCTTAATTTATGGTGATTTGATTGGGTTAAAAATGTAAATTAATGTCATATATTTAGAGTATTATATGAGTCATAATTTCCTGAACGTGTAGCTTTTTACGGAATCAAAATCAGAGGTCCGAAAGTCCCCCAACGATGAAAAACGCAGAAAATTTTGCATTCTGTTTTACAGTAACCGGTTACTCACCGAGCGTTAACCGGTTACTTGCTTGAAAATCTGTGAATTCTGTTTTACAGTAACTGATTACCCACCGAGTGTTAACCGGTTACTTGCTTAAAAATCTGAATTCTGTTAAACTGAGTAACGGGTTACCCACCGAGCGTTAACCGGTTACTTGCTTGAAAATCTGTTAATTCTGTTTTACAGTAACTGGTTACTCACCGAGCGTTAACCGGTTACCACTGTTTGAAAAGTGGATTGTGAATGATATATTGTTATGAATGTGTATATGTACCATTGGTGGATTGTGAATGATATATTGTTATGAATGTGTATATGTACCATTGGCGGATGTGTGAATGGTGTATTTGTTATGAATGTGTATATGTAACATTGGTGGATAATTCATAGAGTTGTATTGTGGTGATATGTGGAATGTTAAGATGGTAGAGATGATCTTAATTGCATATGTATTGGTATTTGTACATTCATTCATGGCATGGTCGACTTCATTGTGGAAGTGGTGAAACTGTGGGTTCACATGTAGCACTCGTTGATCCTTAATTGGAAATAGGCGAGGTAGATGTAGCACTCGTTGATCCTTAATTGGAAATAGGCGAGGTAGATGTAGCACTCGTTGATCCTTAATTGGAGATAGGCGAGGTAGATGTAGCACTCGTTGATCCTTAATTGGAAATAGGCGAGGTAGTAAATAGTGATCCTTCATTGGAAACAGACGTAGCAGACGTTGATCCTTAATTGGAAATAAACGTAGTTGCTTTGATCTTGTCCGGATCGGAAGCGTGGCTTGGATTCTAGATATTGAATCGGAAAGCGGTGAAACTTTGGGTTCACATTAAGGTACCACATGCATAGTGTCACATGTCTTGCATTGAGTCACATTAGAGTTATGTGATAATTGAATGTATGTATTAATGTGAATGTGATATGTGTTTGAGATATGGTAATTGAATTTGGTGATGTTTGGATGTATAACTTGGTGAAATATGTGATTATGTGATAATTGTGGTTATGTGTATATTTGAGAATATAGTATTGAATTTTAATATTAACTCCTTGAGTTTGATGTATGTTTGAAACATATGAAATAAATGTGGATTAATATTATTGACATAATAATACAAGGTGTGATGAATTTCGTTAATTGTTGAATTAATCATTATGCCTTATTATACTCCTTCGTAATGATTTGAATTCTCACCCTTTCTGTTTGAATGTTACCTTTACATGGGTATCGTGCAGATACTCCAGAGTAGTATTGCTGAAGTAAGTGGACGGTAGCTCGCTCGAGATTAGTCGGAGAGTTTCCGCATTTTAGTTTGAATACTAGGTAATGAATCAATGCTCTGGTCATGTAACACTGGGTAGATTAGTAGTATTGAACTCATATCTTATTTGGATATGCATTATGTTATTACTTGTTTTATTTTATCTTGAGGCGATTATTGAGAGATGATCATGGTATGGGACATGGATCATTTTATGAAATACATGAGTATTCATTATTTTTCGCTGCGAACGCATATTCTGGAATATTCATGGAGATGTGTTATTTTAAATGACCAGGTGTATTGTATGTTGATGACGAATGATGTTGGTTTTTGAAAGCTTTTAGTTTTTGAAAACGTCGATGTGACGCCCTTTTGTTTATATGCGTGCTTATTTACTCTGATTATATGTTAAGTATTTTGGGGTAGAAAAAGGGGTGTTACAAAGTGGTATCAGAGCATGGTCGACCAGTTGGTCAATAGTCGTTAGGGTTTTCCATTCCGTGGTATTTGATTTGTGTATCTGACACGATCGATACTGTTTGTCTGATTGTTCGGACTGTTCAGGACGATGGTTGCAGGAAGGAATGATGATGCCATTGCTGAGGCGCTGAGGATGTTGGCTGAATCCATGGGTCAGATCCCTCAAGCGAATGCTGGTAACCAAAATGGAGATAATGATGAGTTCCGTGCTTTGGGGAGATTCCAGCGGAACAATCCTCCTGTCTTTGAGGGTGGGCATGAACCTGATAAAGCTCAAGCTTGGCTGAAGGCAATTGAGAATATCTTCAGAGTCATGAACTGTACTGATGCTCAGAAAGTGCAGTTTGGTACTCATATGCTTGAGAAGGAAGCTGAAGATTGGTGGAATAACACTCTTCAGAGGTTTGAAGAAGACATCATTGAGGTTACTTGGGCTCTGTTCCGTGAAGTCTTCTTGGAAAACTATTTTCCAGAAGATTGTCGTGGGAAGAAAGAGGTGGAGTTCCTTGAATTGAAGCAAGGAAATGGTACTATTGCTGAATATGCTGCTAGATTTCAGGAGCTTATCAAGTATTGTCCTCATTAAATACTGCTAATGCTGAGAGATCTAAATGTTTGAAGTTTATGAATGGCTTGAGACATGATATCAAGAAGGCCATTGGTTACCAACAAATTACTTGTTTTACGGAGTCGGTTAACAAGAGTCGGATTTATGATGAGGATAGTAGGGAGAGTGTTTCTGTCTACAAGAGTTTGAAGGGGAAAAACCAAGATCGTGGAAAGTCGTATGATGACAAGAGGAGACAATCTGGTTTTGGCAAGAAGCCAAGTGTGGGAGGATCTTCTACTCCACTTAAGTGTTTCAAATGTGGCGTTGAAGGACATCGTGCTATTGATTGTAGTAGGGATCCTGTGAAGTGTTTTAATTGTGGCAAGAGTGGTCACAGAGGAAACAATTGTGGAGTTGGTTCGAGCATGACTTGCTTCAACTGTGGTGAGAAAGGTCACATTAGTACCAAATGTGATAAGCCGAAGAAGGAGCAAGCGAAGGGAAAGGTGTTTGCATTGTCTGGTGCGGAGGCCTCTACCGATGATAGGCTAATCCAAGGTACGTGCTTTATTAATGGTACACCTTTGACTGCCATTATTGATACCGGTGCAACACATTCTTTCATTTCTTTGGATTGTGCTAAGAGACTGAATCTTATATTATCTGATATGCGTAGAAGTATGGTTATTGATACACTTGCTATGGGTTCTGTTTCTACTTCCTATGTGTGTCTGAAGTGTCCGTTGAGTATCTTTGGTAGGGATTTTGGAATTGATTTAGTTTGTCTTCCTTTAGAGCAACTTGATGTGATTTTGGGTATGAATTGGTTAGAATTTAATCGGGTGTATATCAACTGTTTTGAGAAGACGGTTATTTTTCCTGAGGTTGGTGCTAAGGAAGATTGGTTTGTGTCTGCTAAGCAAGTTGATGAATCGGTGCGAGATGGTGCCGAGTTGTTTATGTTGTTGGCAACTTTGGATATTCATGAGAAGAGGACGATTGAAGAATTGCCAATAGTTTGTGAGTTTGCGGAGGTATTTCCTGAAGATATAAGCGATTTACCGCCGGAACGTGAGGTTGAGTTTTCGATTGATTTAGTTCCTGGAACTAGTCCTGTATCGATGGCTCCCTATAGAATGTCTGCTTCTGAGTTGAAAGAGTTGAAGAGTCAACTTGAAGACTTGCTTGAGAAGAGGTTTATTCGTCCTAGTGTGTCGCCGTGGGGTGCACCTGTTCTGTTGGTCAAGAAGAAAGAAGGTTCTATGAGATTATGTGTTGATTATAGACAACTGAATAAAGTGACGATTAAGAACAAGTATCCACTTCCGAGGATTGACGATTTGATGGATCAATTGGTTGGAGCTTGTGTGTTTAGGAAGATTGATTTGAGGTCTGGGTATCATCAGATTCGTGTAAAGGCTGAGGATATTCAAAAGACTGCTTTTCGGACAAGGTACGATCACTACGAGTACTCCGTGATGCCTTTTGGTGTGACTAATGCACCTGGTGTATTTATGGAGTATATGAATAGAATTTTTCATGACTATCTGGATAAGTTTGTTGTGGTGTTCATCGATGATATATTGATTTATTCCAAGAGTAAAGAGGATCATGCCGAGCATTTGAAGGTTGTGTTATCGGTGTTGAAAGAGAGGAAGTTGTTTGCTAAACTCTCTAAATGTGAGTTTTGGTTGAGTGAAGTAAGTTTTCTTGGACATGTGATTTCGAGTGGTGGTATTTATGTGGATCCTACGAAGATTGAAGTTGTATCTCAGTGGGAAGCTCCTAAGTCTGTTGTTGAGATTCGAAGTTTCCGTGGTTTGGCTGGTTATTATAGGAAGTTCATTGAAGGATTTTCTGAGTTGTCGTTACCATTGACGCAGTTGACTAGGAAAGGTCAAGCTTTCATTTGGACTTCGTAGTGTGAAGCGGATTTTCAAGAGCTTAAGAGAAGATTGACTACGGCTCCCATTTTGATTTTACCGGATCCGTTAGAAACTTTCGTTGTGTATTGTGATGCTTCTTTGTTGGGTTTGGGAGGTGTTTTGATGCTTCAAGGCAACTTAAAGTTCATGAGAGGAATTATCCGACGCATGATTTAGAGTTGGCCGCCGTGGTGTTTGTGTTGAAGCTTTAGAGACATTACTTGTTTGGATCGCGATTTGATGTGTTTAGTGATCACAAGAGTTTGAAGTACTTGTTCGATCAGAAAGAATTGAATATGAGGCAAAGGAGATGGTTGGAATTCTTGAAAGATTACGATTTTGGTTTGAATTATCATCCTGGAAAAGCGAATGTTGTAGCCGATGCATTGAGTAGGAAGTCATTGCACATGTCTATGTTGATGATTCGAGAGTTTGAATTGTTGGAGCAATTTAGAGATTTGAGTTTGGTTTGTGAAGCGACGTCTTCGTGTGTTAAACTTGGTATGTTGAAGCTTACGTGTGGCGTTCTTGACGAGATTAGAGAAGGTCAGAAGTCAGATTTGAAATTAGTCGATGTTACGACATTAATTAATCAAGGCAAAGGTGGTGACTTTCGGATTGATGAGAATGGTATCATGAGATGTCGTGATCGAGTTTGTGTTCCGGATGTTGCGGATTTGAGAAAGAGGATTCTCGAGGAAGGGCATAGAAGTGGTTTGAGTATTCACCCTGGTGCTACTAAAATGTATCAAGACTTGCGGAAGATGTTTTGGTGGCAAGGTATGAAGAAGGATGTAGCGGAATTTGTGTATTCATGTTTGACTTGTCAAAAGTCAAAGATTGAACATCAAAAGCCGTCTGGTTTGATGCAACCGTTATCTATTCCCGAGTGGAAGTGGGATAGTATCTCTATGGATTTTGTTTCGGGTTTGCCGAGAACATTGAGTAATTGTGAGGCGATTTGGGTCGTTGTGGACAGGTTGACAAAATGTGCTCATTTTATTCCGATGAGGATGGATTATTCGATGGAGAGACTCGCTAAGTTGTACATCGAAAGGATTGTGTGTTTGCATGGTATTCCGTCGAGCATTGTTTCGGATAGAGATCCGAGGTTCACTTCGAGATTTTGGGAAGGTTTGCAAAGTGCTTTGGGTACGAAGTTGCGTTTGAGTTCGGCGTATCATCCGCAAACTGATGGTCAAACGGAGAGGACTATTCAGTCACTTGAAGATCTTTTGAGGTCTTGTGTTTTGGAACAAGGAGGAAATTGGGATAGTTTCTTGCCTTTTATCGAGTTTACGTATAACAACAGTTTCCATTCGACTATTGGAATGGCACCTTTTGAGGCTCTTTATGGTAGAAGGTATAGAACTCCTTTGTGTTGGTACGAATCGGGAGAGAGTGTTGTGGTTGGACCCAAGTTGATTCAAGAGACTACGGATAAGATTAAGATGATTCAAGAGAAGATGAAGGCTTCTCAGAGTCGTCAAAAGAATTATCATGATAAGAGGAGGAAAGCTCTTGAGTTTGAGAAAGATGAGCATGTGTTTCTTCGAGTTACGCCAATAACGGGTGTTGGTAGAGCTTTGAAGTCGCGTAAGTTGACGCCGCGTTTCATTGGTCCTTATCAGATTTCCGAGAGGGTAGGTGAAGTGGCATATCGGATTGCATTACCACCATCACTTTATAATCTTCATTATGTGTTCCATGTGTCTCAATTGAGGAAGTACATTGCGGATCCATCACATGTTGTTCCATTAGATGATGTTCAAGTGCGGGATAATTTGACGATCGATACATCACCTATGCGAATTGAAGATCGAGAAGTGAAGAAGCTTCGGGGTAAGGAGATTGCTTTGGTGAAAGTGATATGGGGCGGAGTCGCCAATGGTAATATTACTTGGGAACTCGAGGATAAGATGAAGGAATCGTATCCGGAGTTGTTTGTTTGAGGCATATTTTTGAGGCCGAAAATCTTTTAAGTGGGGGAGAGTTGTAACAACCCAATTTTAGTAATTAATTCTTATATTATTATTATTATATTTTAATTAACTATTTGGAGTGTTAATTAATTAATTGGTTGTTAGGTAGTATGATAATTGATTATATTAATTGAATTGGTGTATTAATTAATTATTTAGTTGATATGAGATATAATTAAATAATTGAATTAATTAACTTGGGGTGCATATTAAGTGGTTTAATTATTTGAATTAAATAGAGACATTTAAATATTAGGTTTTATTGGGCCTATTAATTAAATGAGGGATATATCATGATTTAAGCCCAAATAGAATACTAATATAAATAGTAAGAGGAGAAGGAGATTAGGATTCATTTGATCATTTGACAAAAATAGAGAAAGAGAAGAGGAAGAGTAAGGAGAAGAGGAAAAGTAAAGAGAAGCTAGGGTTTCCATCAAATTGAAGACGTAAGGGGGGAATCCTTATTATTATGGGTTAGTATGATCGGGTCAATGGGTAGGAACATGTTCAGGTTGAAATCCTTAAATTGCAAGTTTTGGAATTGTTAGGCTTTGATGAGTGTTCTTAATTTATGGTGATTTGATTGGGTTAAAACTGTAAATTAATGTCATATATTTAGAGTATTGTATGAGTCATAATTTTCTGAACGTGTAGCTTTTTACGGAATCGAAATTGGAGGTCCGAAAGTCCTCCAACGATGAAAAATGCAGAAAATTTTGTATTCTGTTTTACAGTAACCGATTACTCACCGAGCGTTAACCGGTTACTTGCTTGAAAATCT
The DNA here is from genome assembly GCF_024323335.1 of Lathyrus oleraceus. Taxonomy (NCBI): domain Eukaryota; kingdom Viridiplantae; phylum Streptophyta; class Magnoliopsida; order Fabales; family Fabaceae; genus Lathyrus; species Lathyrus oleraceus. The sequence goes on from NC_066585.1 coordinate 233,868,385, forward strand.
GTGAATTCTGTTTTACGGTAACCGGTTACCCACCGAGCGTTAACTGGTTACTTGCTTAAAAATCTGCATTCTGTTAAACTGAGTAACGGGTTACCCACCGAGTGTTAACCGGTTACTTGCTTGAAAATCTGTTAATTCTGTTTTACAGTAACCGATTACTCACCGAGCGTTAACCGGTTACCACTGTTTGAAAAGTGGATTGTGAATGATATATTGTTATGAATGTGTATATGTACCATTGGTGGATTATGAATGATATATTGTTATGAATGTGTATATGTACCATTGGCGGATGTGTGAATGGTGTATTTGTTATGAATGTGTATATGTACCATTGGTGGATAATTCATAGAGTTGAATTAACGTGATATGTGGAATGTTAAGATGGTAGAGATGATCTTAATTGCATATGTATTGGTATTTGTACATTCATTCATGGCATGGTCGACTTCATTGTGGAAGTGGTGAAACTGTGGGTTCACATGTAGCACTCGTTGATCCTTAATTGGAAATAGGCGAGGTAGATGTAGCACTCGTTGATCCTTAATTGGAAATAGGCGAGGTAGATGTAGCACTCGTTGATCCTTAATTGGAAATAGGCGAGGTAGATGTAGCACTCGTTGATCCTTAATTGGAAATAGGCGAGGTAGTAAACGGTGATCCTTCATTGGAAACAGACGTAGCAGACGTTGATCCTTAATTGGAAATAGGCGTAGTTGCTTTGATCTTGTTCGAATCGGAAGCGTGGCTTGGATTCTAGATATTGAGGTACCGCATGCATAGTGTCACATGTCTTGCATTGAGTCACATTAAAGTTATGTGATAATTGAATGTATGTATTAATGTGAATGTGATGTGTGTTTGAGATATGGTAATTGAATTTGGTGATGTTTGGATGTATAACTTGGTGAAATATGTGATTATGTGATAATTGTGGTTATGTGTATATTTGAGAATATAGTATTGAATTTTAATATTAACTCCTTGAGTTTGATGTATGTTTGAAACATATGAAATAAATGTGGATTAATATTATTGACATAATAATACAAGGTGTGATGAATTTCGTTAATTGTTGAATTAATCATTGTGCCTTATTATACTCCTTCGTAATGATTTGAATTCTCACCCTTTCTGTTTGAATGTTACCTTTACATGGGTATCGTGCAGATACTCCAGAGTAGTATTGCTGAAGTAAGTGGACGGTAGCTCGCTCGAGATTAGCCGGAGAGTTTCCGCATTTTAGTTTGAATACTAGGTAATGAGTCAATGCTCTGGTCATGTAACACTGGGTAGATTAGTAGTATTGAACTCATATCTTATTTGGATATGCATTATGTTATTACTTGTTTTATTTTATCTTGAGGCGATTATTGAGAGATGATCATGGTATGGGACATGGATCATTTTATGAAATACATGAGTATTCATTATTTTTCGCTGCGAACGCATATTCTGGAATATTCATGATAATTGAGATGTGTTATTTTAAATGACCAGGTGTATTGTATGTTGATGACGAATGATGTTGGTTTTTGAAAGCTTTTAGTTTTTGAAAACGTCGATGTGACGCCCTTTTGTTTATATGCGTGCTTATTTACTCTGATCATATGTTAAGTATTTTGGGATAGAAAAAGGGGTGTTACATAGTTCGTACACTTGGTTCATTTTTCTTATGAGATTTTGGTCGGGATTTCTTAATTGACAATAAGAGCATATCTTCTTTCCACAAGTGATGCAAGGCTTTGAACTTGAGTACAATAACTCTCTCATTTGATTCAAACCATATATTGTGATACTATGTAATAGAATTAGAGATTTTATGTTTGTGAATGGATTGGAAAATGTAAGCATTTGGGATTGAATGAAATGTAATTTGGAAAACTGAAAATAGGATGGAATGGTTGTGTTATGAGAATGGAAGTATTAAAAATGGTTATCGAAGAATGGTTTCAAAAAATGTAAGAAGTTTGGAGATTGAACTTAAGATGGAATTGATGTATTGTGTTCATAATGAATGGGATTAAGGTTAATGGTTTAATGATAGATGGAAACAAGGCTTTGGTTTGAAATTGTGGTTTGGGCTGACTTTGGTCAAGGTTGACCAAAAAGTCAATTGTTGACCAAAGTCAAATGTTGACCAAAGTCAACAAGTGGTCCAAGTTTCCAAATTGCACTCTTTCATGTAATGAAATGTCATGTAATATCCATTTGAATGTGATCTTGGTCATGAATTTGATGTTGTAATGATTGAATTGACATGAATATGACTTTGATAAACAAACTATTGTATGAACATGGAATGAATTGTATGGCAAATAAACTTGAACGAACCATCCACATACTCGAAGATAAGCCTCTTGAAATCAACACACTTAATGGATGATGACTAACACTAATAAGACTTTGATAAGTCATCTTAACATGGACCAACGAACCAATGAAATCCATCATGAAAAGACTATGAACACAAATAAACCAAGAACAAACCCTGAGCTATGGATAAAAAAATGATCAGATGATATGACATTGAACTTAAACCAAAGATCCTGAACACGTGGGTTTCGACTGGATCTTAGCTAAGCAAGTGAAACTTATACTCTATGGTATGGTGATGGACTAATGAAGTAGGATTAGGGGTACACACAAGGAGTAGTGTCGTGAATTAGGGTTTGGGGACACGATTAGGCTTTATAGAAACCAACAAGAAGTCACAGTTGAATCTCCAATGCTAAGCATATACACATGCTTCAAGAGATACCTCCAATTAGGATTTGATAGTTGAGCCACCTCTAGCTACAGAGAAACCCCAGTTTCCACTAGGTGCAAGCACAAAGCCTGGAATCTAAGATACCCATCCTCTTGTATTGGACCATGATTATGCAAATGAAATGAAATGATACTAAGATACGTACATGACTAGGGTTAGTGGGCTAGATGAACTTTGTGAGGGGTATGGTGAATTTTGGGGTATGACAGCTGCCCCTATTAAATCTTCTCAAACCTGAATGTATGGATAGTAATAGCTTCCGAACATTCAAGCTAGGAGGGGATTAAATACTAAAATATCGAAAAATTTTCCCACCAAGAACAAATGAAATGTGAAGATAGGTCACAAAGAAATTCTCCACTGATGTATAGGATGACCAAAGTATCTTTTGTGCGGGGCAACTGTTGGGGATTTAAATGTTATCTGGTCAATGGGTATTTATGAAAGGTTAGGGGTGCATGACATGTGCAATATGATTGACTCTTTTTTTTCAACAAGCTCTCTATTTTTTTTATTAATAAGCTTTTCTTTTTCTATTTGTTTTTCAAAACTCTATGGCAAGTACTGAGGCAATTTCCGTCGGGGGGAAAGGGGGGAAGATGCTGGAAGAAATGATTTTCCAGGTGGAACCTAGACTTTGATGTGGCGGTTGGTGAAGAAAGGATGTGGATTGAACCATCATGTACAGGGTTCTCCGAGGGGATTTATTTTTTTCATAGTCGGCCAGAAAAGGAAGGAAGGCCCAAACACCGTCCGGTATTTCAAGGAGGTCGTGAATACTGACCACAAAGTTCAGACTCATACGGAGGTATTGGTTAAACACATTCAAATTTACAAAGACACACAGGAAGGTCTGATAGTATTTGCGTTTAACAGTATCGGGGAAATGGGTAGAAAGGATTGGTCAAACATAATACAAATTGCAAAGACACACAAGAAGGTCTGATATTATGTATGTTTGACACGGCTGGGGAAATGGATAGAAAGAATTGGTCAAACATAATACAAATTGCAAAGACACACAGGAAGGTCAGATATTATGTATGTTTGACATGACTGGGGAAATGGATGGAAGGGATTGGTCAAACATAATACAAATTGCCAAGACACACAAGAAGGTATGATATTATGTATGTTTGACACGGCTGGGGAAATGGATGGAAGGGATTGGTCAAATATAATACAAATTGCCAAGACACACAAGAAGATCTGATATTATGTATGTTTGACACGGATGGGAAAATGGATAGAAGGGATGGTCAAACATAATACAATTAGGATTTATAGAAACCAACAAGAAGTCACAATTGAATCTTCAATGTTGAGCATATACACATGCTTCAAGAGATACCTCCAATTTGGATTTGATAGTTGAGTCACCTCTAGCTACAGAGAAACCCCAGTTTCCACTAGGTGGAAGCACAAATCCTGGAATCTAAGATACCCGTCCTCTTGTATTGGACCATGATTATGCAAATGAAATGAAATGATATTAAGATACGTACATGAATAGGGTTAGTGACCTAGATGAACTTTGTGAGGGGTATGGTAAATTTTGGGGTATGACAAACATGCTCGAAGACAACATCACCTTTCTCAACATGATCCCTAAGAAAGTGATGCCAAATTTCAATATGTTTAGTGCGCGAATGTAGTATAGGATTTTTGGTTAAATTGATGGTGCTTGTGTTGTCACAAAATATGGGAGTTCGTTCAAGTTGAACATTGAAGTCAATAATTGTTGTTTGAGCCATAAAATTTGAGCACAACAATTACCCGCAGCAACGTATTCCGCCTCGGCTGTTGACAAAGCAACTAAAACTTGCTTTTTAATGTGCCAACTCACTAAGGAATTTGAATAAAAATGAAAAGTGCCACTAGTGCTTTTCCTATCCGATTTGCAACCGAAAAAATCGGAATCGGAGTAGCCAACCAAAGAGTAATCACTTCCCTTAGAAGAAAAAATCCCATAATTTGAAGTACCACCGAGGTATCTAAGTATGCGCTTGACGACCTTTAAATGTGATTCTTTGGGACATGATTGATATCTAGCACACATAAATACACTAAACATAATGTATGGTCGAGATTCGGTAAGATATAGGAGAGATCTGATTATACCTCTATACCTTTTTATATCTAAGGCCTTACCATTTTCATCCCGATCCATATTAACAACAGTAGGCATTAGAGTGTCGATTACTTTGGAGTTTGCCATATCGAAGCGCTTGAGTAGCTCATTATAATACTTCGTTTGGCTCACAAAAGTTCCTTCTTCAAATTGCTTGATTTGAAGTCCGAGGAAGTAATTTAACTCCCCCATCATGCCCATTTCAAATTCTCCCTACATCAACTTAGAGAATTCCTTGACCAAATTTATGTTAGTAGATCCAAAAATAATGTCACCTACATAGACTTGAACTAAGATAGAGTATTTTCCTTGACGCTTAATAAAAAGGGTTATACCAACCTTCCCTCTTGAGAATCCTTGTTCTAGTAGAAATTTGCTAAGACGCTCATACCATGCCCTGGGGGCTTGTTTGAGACCGTACAAAGCATGTTTAAGCTTATAAACATAGTTAGGATTCTCATAGTTTTCAAAACCAGAAGGTTGAGATACATAGACCTCTTCATTAATGTGGCTGTTTAGGAAAGCGCTCTTAACATCCATTTGAAATTTTGAGAACAAGCATAGGCAAGCAAAAGGCGTATAGCCTCAAGTCGGGCAACCGGGGCATAAGTTTCCTCATAGTCGATGCCTTCTTCTTGGTTATACCGTTTAGCAACAAGGAGATCCTTGTTGCGAGTTATAACTCTGTTTTCATCTAACTTGGTCCTAAACACCCATTTAGTGTCGATTACTCGATGGTATCGAGGATGGGGAACAAGATTCCACACCTTATTTCTTTTGAATTGATTAAGTTCCTCTTGCATCACTAAAAACCTATGTTCATCGAGTAATGCATCTTTGGAGATTTTAGGCTCATTTTGAGAGACGAAAGCGAAATGATAACAAAAGTTACTTATCTTTGACCGTGTGGTAACTCCCTTTGAGATATCTTCTAGAATATTATCGATGAGATGATCCTAAGAGGATTTCCATTCCAAAGGAAGATCATTGTTATTAATTGAATGATCCTCCTCTTTCTTTTCGGAAATTTGATCTGGCCCCTCCTTAGCTATTTCTGGATGGGGTTCAACACGTTTTTCTTCTTGATCTTTTATTATGTCTTCCGAAGGAACACCTGCACCATAAACAATAATACCTTCTCCGACAATTTTCGGATAAGATTCATCAAAGGAAATATGCACGGATTCATCAACAATAAGTAACCTTTTGTTGTATACTCTACATGCTTTACTAGATTGAGAGTATTCGAGAAAGATACCTGTAAGACCCTAATTTTGACCCTAAGATCCCTCATGCCATCTCATCATATGCCTTAGCATTGGGATCATACCTTGGCATCCTCCTTCCCCCCTCATTCATTAGGTTTGTATTGGGAGAGATCACCAAGCACTATGTGATTGTATCATACTTTGTATTTTATCATCTTTACTAACCAAAATACCAAAAATATGTCTTTGCATTTGTCTAACTCTTTTGTAGGTAGGGCACTTAATCACCTTTGATCTATCAAGCACACATCCAGGGTTTAAGACCCTCTTTGCTAGGAGCTCAACTAAGAAATGATCCACAATGGCTCTAGGCATCATGTATGAGTCCCCATGATCTCTACATATTATTTTGATCAAGAATTCTTCAAGAGTTTGGAATTGGTTTGCTTTGGAAACCCTAGTTCATATGGGTATCTTGTGTAACTTCTTCACCAAGCTTCTTCAACAATTGATCAAATATTTCAATGTACACTTCAAATTTCATCATCTTATGCATATATGATCTCCCAGGAGTCCCAAAAGTCAAGGGAATTGCAAGTTAGCAAGGTGGTTGATGGTGGTTGACCTGAGGAATTCATCTGACCAAAACTGGGGTCCCCTGGACCCTATCTCCTACAATTTTCATCATATGAAAATGATTCCAAGAGAAACGTTACTCTTAATGAAATTCCAAACAACTTTCATGTTTAGGTATAGAGCTAGTTTTTCTTGGAAAGTCATTTTTTATGTTGAAAGATTATAGGTCATTTTGTCTAAACCCTAATTTGAAGGTCAACTTCTCAAGGCCATAACTTGCTCAATTTTTATGATATGAAAGATCTCCAAGTTGAAAATTCAAATTCAAGGTGTCTAATTAAACTTTTATGTTTGGAGGAAGAGCTAATTCAACTTTTATGAGCATGTGATATGAGGCTACGTTATAGGTCATTTTGGACCAATACCATTGAACAAGTGATTTTCCTCAACTTCAAAAATTCATAACTCATTCATCCCGAATCCAAATGAGGTAAAATTTGTGACCATTTTGAATTTTTTTGAAAGAGATACAACTTTTATGAAGACACATTTCTCATTTGAAGCTCACATAAAAAGTTAGCCAAGGTGGAATAATTGAACATATGGCTTGACACTTAGAAATTTTTTTGACAGGTTGAAATTTCCAAACTTCCACCTAAAAATTCATCATTATACAAGCTTAAAATGGAAAAGTTTTCAACATGAGAGTTCTTCCTATTGATCTAACCTTTCCAAATAATCTGATTTCATCCATTTTGGAAAAGGTTTGAATGGTCTGCGCATGGTCTGAACATGGCTGCATCATTTGGCAAGGATCAAACTTCAAACAGCTACACACTTTTGCCTTGCAATCCAATTCACTTTCAGACTCAATTACATGTAATTGTGGACTGAATTGATTAGCTTCATGGGCCTGTACACGCCAATGCAAGCATGTATCACTCAATTGCCAAATTTGGAAACATTTTGAAGGTGTAAATAACACTTGAATTTACTATAAATAAGAGCCTCTAGCATCAGAAATGAGAACCCTTGTGCGCCAACTTTGCCTCCCACACTTGAAACCCTCACATTTGAAAGGAAAACCTGAGAATTTTCATTTGAAAATTGAGTTTAAATCTCACTGTTTAGAGATTCAAAAACTACAGGATCCAAAGCTTTGTTTCAATCCTAAGCCACTTCTGCAAGCTTCCTGAGTAAGATCAAACAAGAATTGAAGCAAGAGAGATCAAGTTCTGCACAACATTGAAGGTATTTTCCAGATTTTTTCTTCTCTTTGATTCTCTCTCAATTCTCATCAATTCTCTTGGATCTTTGGTTGTCTGAAGTCCTACCAATGTAGGCAAGAAGATTGAGTTTCTTTGAGGCCAAATTAAAGCAATTCAGTTCATGTACCTCAAATTTCAACTCCATGTATCTCTCAATATACTTGGAGTTAGGATGAATTGAGGTCAAATTCGTGATCAGTGCCATTTTTTATATAAGATCATGTCCTCTTTTTTTCATTTTTGTGATGGTGATGAGAGAACCAGTCTGGCCAAGGTCGCTTGAGAAGACGACCGGTGATTTGTGTAAGACCCCAATTTTGACCCTAAGATCCCTCATGCATTCCCATCATAAGCATAAGCATTGGGATCATACTGATAACGCGAAAACACATCAGATATTTGCCTTGATTTACACTCAAGATCATACCATTTTAATTAATATCCCGATTATTGCGCAAGTATTCGTGTTGTTTTTGCAGGTATTTAAATCTCCATGCATTAATGAGCAAAATAAAGAAAAGGAAGAAAAAGAAGAAGAAACAGATGAGAAAGCAATGGAAAAAGCAGAAAACAGGATATGCAGAATTTGTTGATGTGACGACCGTCACAGATTCATGATGCCCGTCACGACCCAGCCTGTGACGACCGTCACAGGCCCATGACGAGCGTCACGCGGCCAGAATATGCACTTTGAAACAGTCAATTACAAGCACCCAAACGTGCATAAATTCCCTCCAACAACTTGACTCCCACGGATTCCTCATTCAAACCAAGTATTCCTTAAAAATATCAACCACCAAGACCTAAAGGAGCACTATATAAAGGACCAGAGGGGGAAAAATTGGGGAGGCCTACATTTACACTTACGCTCTGCAATTAATTTTTACAGCTTTCTAGCTTTTTAGTTTATTTTCTTTTCAGCAACTTTGTTTCTGTTGCCTTAATTCATTCGCCATTCTTTTTAGAATTTTCCTTTTTCCCTTTTTCTTCCCGTTTTCTAGTTAGCCATAGTAGTAGTTTCCTACACTGGGGAACTACTACACTTTATTTAATTTTAGTAAGCAATTTTTATTGAAGAAGCAGAAGCCTACCGACTTGTGGAGGACTGCTCAAGTACTCCAAGAATCGCTATACTCTGTTACTTCGATTGCCAGGTTTTTATTGAATTATTATTATTATTGCCCAATTATTATTATAATCATGTTTGCCGCAATGTTGATCTGTATATGCGTTGTGTTTGCTTTATTTAGCATGTCCGGCTAAATTACCGGTATCGGTATGTAGCAATTCAATTTGATGGGATTTAATAATAATCGGTGAAAACCCTTTTTCTCAAACAATCTTTTAGGCTGAAGTTTTTGATTTAAATTTAATTAACGTTATGACAAAAGCGTGAAAAGCTATTTAATACGGTTTTGCCACGAGAGTGGGAAATTAACTAAGGTGAGAACCAACAATCATGAGAGCGTGAGGCTCGAGATGGATAGTAAAAATTAGGCATTGAGTTTAAAAACAGCGAGAGCACTTTAAAAGCAATTAGAACTTATTTATTTTCAAAAAGTAATTTTAACTTCAAATGGGACAGCGAGAGCGTACATTCTGACTTAAAGCTATAGGTCGAATCAACAATCACGAGAGTGTGAGATAAAGCTTTTTAATTAAATATTTTCTACTGAGAGATATTTGGCATTTAAACTATTCACCGGTGACTTATCGAATCCCTGACAATTAATGCGCTGCATACTGATCCCTTCCATCAAATCTTTCTTAAAACTAAATATCCCTTAGATTTATTATTTTGCCCCCCGAACTTCTACTAATCATTCCCTTAGCTAAGCATAGTGACGTTAGTAACACTAGTTTGACCATAGGTCCCTGTGGGATCGATATCTTTTAAAACTAAAGCGACTGGACTGTGCACTTGCAGTCAAGTACCCGATAGACTATATTTTATATATAGTCAGACGAAGCATCAACTTTTTGGCGCCGTTGCCGGGGACCTGTTTTAGTCTAATAGTGCGATTCTTTCGTTGTACGATATAGACTAAGGTAAAAATAAAAACTAATTTACTCTCCCTTATTTCCCTGATTGTATGCCAAGTACTCGCTCACAAGGCGATAACTTAGCACCACCAGTCCCAGAATTAGAGCGTTTCTTATACGTGAGACGTTGAATACACGAATATCAACAAAAGTACGATATTCCCGATATTTTCTCTCCTCCTAAACCAGAAGAAAAACCAACCATGGCTGAAGAAGGACCACAGAATCGTCCTCTTAAATTCTACGCCACCCCGTCCTGACAAGAACCTCACAACAACATTGCTGCCCCCGCTATCAATCAAAACGATTTCGAGTTGAAACCCTCACTATTATCAGCCGTCCAACAACATCAATTTGCTGGAAATCCAACGGACGATACTAATGAACACCTGACCAAGATTGTGCAGTACGCAAATACTGTAAAGGCGAATGGTGTATCTCAAGATGCGATAAGACTGCGCCTCTTTCCTTTCTCACTAAGAGACAGAGCTTGGGCTTGGTTGCAATCCTTGCCCTCCAACTCCGTTACAACATGGGAAGAACTGAAGAACGTTTTCTTATCTCGATATTTTCCGCCGAGCAAAACTGCTATGCTGAGAGCTCAAATCAACGGATTTAGGCAAAAAGATGTAGAATCTCTCTACGAAGCGTGGGAGAGATACAAGGACATGATGAGGATATGTCCACATCACGGTCTCGAAGACTGGGTGATCATTCACACATTTTACAATGGGCTTCTGTGTAACACAAGACTTACAGTAGACGTTGCCGCGGGCGGTGCACTTATGGACAAGCTATACAACGAAGCCTATCAACTCATTGAAAACATGGCCCAAAACCATTGCCAATGGGGAGGTGAACAAACTCCAGTGGAAAAGTCCCAGATTAAGGGTGGAATGTACGAAATTAGTAGCCTTGACCATGTTCATGCAAAGGTAGATGCCCTTGTTCAAAAATTAGATAACTTGACCATACCACCCGCAGCCACCGTGGCTGCTGTAACTCCAAACTGTGAGTTATGTGGAAACCCTGGACACACTGCACAAGAATGTCAAATATTAGCAGGAGTCCCAACCGATCAAGTGAATTACACACAAGGAAATCCCTATTTGAATACCTACAACCGAGGTTGGAAAAACCATCCTAATTTCTCGTATAAGAATAACAATGCCTTGTATGCACCTGGCCAAGCACCAGCTGTTCCGCCTGGATATCAAAAGCCAGCTAGTAATGCTCCTAACATGCCTAGGAAGTCAAATCTTAAATTGATGATGGAAAGCTTCATAGCTACCCAAGCTCAAACGAACAAAGACTTCTTGAACCAAAACATACATACTAGCGAGCAACTTAAACAACTAGCGAACAAAGTAGACGCCTTAGCCACCCACAATAAAATGCTTGAAACACAAATTTCACAAGTGGATCAACATCAAGCATCTACAGCTGCTCCAGCTGGAACATTTCCTATACAGTCGCAACCTAATCCAAAGGGACATGCAAATGTCGTTATACTGAGGAGTGGAAAAGAAGTAGACGGACCCATAGATCCAAGACTCCAAAACCCTGCCATGTACCAAAAACCAGATAAAACCTCAACTGAGCAGGTGAATGAACCAAAGGAAACAGAAGATAATACCCAAGAGGCCAAAGAGAAAGAAAAAGCTTATGTGTCTCCACCTCCTTATAAACCACCCATTTCGTATCCTCAAAGACACAAAAGTTCTAAAACTGCGAGTCAATTTAGGAAATTTGTTGAACTTCTGAAGCAACTAAACATTACGATACCCTTTACAGAAGCCATCACACAAATGCCCTCCTATGCCAAATTTCTTAAGGAAATCCTATCCAATAAGAAAAAGATTGAGGATGACGAAACAGTTACACTTACTGCCGAGTGTAGCGCCATAATCCAGAATAACATGCCTCCCAAACTAAAAGACCCAGGTAGTTTCTCCATACCCTGCGTCATTGGAAAATTCGTCATAGAGAAAGCTCTATGCGATCTGGGAGCCAGAATTAGTGTAATTCCCTTAACCATTTGTAAAAGGCTCAGTATGGGAGAATTAAGACCGACCAATATGTCTGTTCAATTAGCTGACTGCTCAATCAAATATCCTGTCGGTATACTAGAGAATGTCCTGGTACGTGTAGGACAATTCTATATTCCTACAAACTTCATAATCATGGACATCAAAGAAGATGCCAGTACACCTATCATTTTATGAAGGCCATTCTTGGCTACCACCGGAGCCATAATAGACGTAAAGAGAGGTAAGCTAACATTCGAAGTTGGAGAGGAAAAGGTTGAATTCATCTTGACCCAATTCTTACAAGCGCTAGCTTTAGACGACACCTGTCATCTACTTGATGTCATAGACGAGTGCGTGAGAGAGATGGAGATGCAAGAAACCACATATTCTGATATAATGAAAATCCAAATCCCTCCAATCTTTGAAGAGAATAATTGGCATGAACCATACCAAAATGAAAGTCTAAGCGAATGCTTAGTACTTACACCCAACCACATGCCATGCCCAAAGAAACCTGACCTGGAATTAAAAGCACTACCAAAGAACCTAAGATACGAATTCCTAGACACTGAACTGAAAAAACCAGTAATAGTCAATGCTGACTTAGGACAGATGGAAACTGAGAAGTTACTAGATGTCCTAAGAAAATATCCAACAGCGCTAGGATATAACATCGCCGATCTAAAAGGAATAAGTCCTTCTATCTGTATGCATCACATTATGCTGGAGGAAGATTGTAAAACCTCTAGAGAACACCAGAGAAGGATCAACCCAATCCTAAGTACCGTAGTCAAGGATAAAGTAAAGAAACTTCTAGATGCTGGAATCATAGACCCGATCTCCGATAGTCAATGGGTTAGCCCCGTTCATGTAGTACCCAAGAAAAGAAGTGTTACAATTGTTAAGAACGAGAAGGGCGAATCCATAGCACAAAGAGTTGTGACCGGAAGTAGAATGTGCATTGACTATAGAAAACTAAACAAAGCCACTCGAAAAGATCATTTCCCTATACCCTTCATTGACCAAATGCTTGAACGATTGGCTAAGCATTCTCACTTCTGCTATCTAGACGGTTATTCAGGATTCTTTCAAATCCCAATCCATCCAGACGACCAAGTAAAGACTACCTTCACATGCCCTTATGGTACATTCGCCTACTGACGAATGCCATTTGGCTTATGTAACGCTCCCGCAACATTTCAAAGATGCATGATGGCAATCTTCGCTGATTTTATAGACGACATCATGGAAGTCTTTATGGACGATTTTTCTATTTGCGGGCAGAGTTTTGAAGGATGTCTATCTAACCTTGAAATGGTACTCGAAAGATGCGTGAAAGTAAACCTTGTTTTAAACTGTGAGAAATGCCATTTCATGGTTCAACAAGGAATTGTGTTAGGTCACGTGGTATCTGACAGAGGAATTGAAGTAGACAAAGCTAAGATCGAAATCATAGAGAACCTTCAACCTCCGAAAACCGTACAAGAAATAAGAAGCTTTCTAGGACACGCCGGTTTCTACCGACGTTTTATTAAAGATTTCTCGAAAATAACCAAGCCACTTACAGGATTATTAATGAAAGACGCTGACTTCATATTTGATGAAAAATGCTTAACAACGTTCAACCAACTAAAAACATCTTTAATCACCGCACCCATAATGCAACCACCTGACTGGAGATTACCTTTTGAAATCATGTGCGATGCGAGTGATTACGCAGTAGGCGCAGTACTAGGACAAAGGAAGGATAAAAAGCTTCATGCTATTTACTATGCGAGCAGAACGCTAGATCCAGCCCAAATGAACTACGCCGCCACTGAAAAATAACTTCTAGCAGTCGTGTTCGCTTTGGACAAATTCCGTTCCTACTTAGTGGGGGCGAAAATTATCATCTATACCGACCACGCCGCTATTAGATATCTGTTAAGTAAGAAGGATGCCAAACCAAGACTTTTAAGATGGATCCTGCTCTTACAAGAATTTGATTTAGAGATAAAAGATAAGAAAGGTACTGAAAATGTAGTAGTATACCCCTTATCACGAATCGAATGGAACAAACCTGAACAAATCCCAATTAACGATGATTTCCCTTACGAACGACTCATAGCCCAAATGGAAAGTGATATGTCTGAACTAACATTAAACGATACAGAAATAGAAGAATCCGTGGAAGAAATACATGCGAATGCAACTCTGCCATGGTATGCTGATTTAGTCAACTACCTAGCTGTCGGAGTACTTCCACCGGACCAATCTTACCAACAAAAGAAGAAATTCTTCCATGACCTAAAACAGTATTACTGGGATGAACCTCCACTTTTCAAAAGAGGTACCGACGGTATCTTCCGTCGATGTGTTCATGAGGATGAAATAGATGATATAATCTCTCATTGCCATTCCGCTCCCTATGGAGGGCATGCAAGTACCTCAAAGACCTGCACTAAGATCCTGCAATCAGGCCTCTTTTGGCCGACTCTATGGAAAGATGTCCATAACGCGGTTATAAAATGCGACCGGTGCCAACGCACTTGCAACATCTGAAGACGCGATGAAATGCCACAAACGGGAAACTTAGAAGTGGAAGTCTTTGACGTATGGGGGATTGACTTCATGGGACCATTCCCAGCTTCTTTTGGTAATAAATACATACTCGTTGCTGTCGACTATGTTTCAAAATGGATTGAGGTTGTAGCTTCTCCAACAAATGACACACAAGTAGTGATCAAGTTATTCAAGAACATTATCTTTCCCAGATTCGGTGTGCCAAAACTAGTAGTTAGTGACGGTGGCTCCCACTTCATATCGAATATATTTGGAAAACTTCTTCTAAAGTATGGAGTCCGACCGCGTAGCAACACCGTATCATCCACAAACTAGCGGGCAAGTCGAAGTCTCGAATCGAGAAATAAAATAAATTCTTGAGAAGACCGTAGGAATATCCAGAAAAGACTGGTCATCCAAACTAAACGAAGCTTTGTGGGCCTATAGGACGACATACAAAACCCCGATAGGAACCACACCCTTCAAACTAGTTTATGGTAAATCTTGTCACCTCCCTGTGGAATTAGAACACAAAGCATATTGGGAAATTAAAACCCTAAATATAAACTATACTTCCGCAGGCGAGAAACGGATTATGGACATCCACGAATTAGAAGAGCTGAGATTGGACGCTTACGAAAATGCCAGGATCTACAAAGAACGAACCAAAAGATGACATGACAAACGCATTTCTAGGAAGGAGTTTAAAGTCGGCGACATAGTGCTACTATTCAATTCAAGATTTAAACTTTTTCCAGGAAAACTCAAATCTCGGTGGTCCGGCCCTTTCGAGATCACCAAAGTCCTCAATAGTGGTGCGATAGAAATAAAACGTAGGAATAGTGACCCTTTTATAGTAAACGGGCAGCGACTAAAGCATTATCATAATATCGAAAATAGAGACTATTCGAACAGTCTCAGACTCATAGAGCTGCCCGCTCAACCCAAAACCTAGTACACCGCAACACTACTGTCGAACTTACGACATTAAACAAAGTGCTTAGTGGGAGAAAACCCACCCTTTTTTTTGTTATCTTTGTTACAAACTATTTACCTTCTTTAATTTTCTTCTTTATTCTTTTTGCTCCCCTATTATTGATTCTTTGCAATCATTATTGTTGCTTCTAGTAACTAACTTAGACATATTGAATACTGATAAACAGGAAAATTACTAACTAGTTAGTTAATTAATTTCATCATGCAACAAATTGAGACAGTTTTCAGAGGCAGAGTTCAACGAAGGCGGTATGATTATCTAGCTCGGCATGATATGGCATTGACCATATATTATGATGGACCTACCATGGATAAATTAGGCATCTGAGATAGCATCCTATTTATGTTTAACCAGCTTGGGTGGGAGAACGCATCCATTAAGAGATGGTTTGTCACGTACCATGAACTAACCTTAGAATTCCTTAGCTCCCTTGTATACAACCCCGAACATGGTTACGAACTTAACAAAGGGTTGATATCCTTTAGGTTGTTTAGCATGGATTTCACCTATAGCCGTCGAGACCTTGCTGACCTCCTAGGATTCCCTAGTGGCCCTTTCGTCTTTACTACCCGCCAGGAGGACCTAATCGATGACATCGACCTAGATGACTTTTGGGGTAGCATAACTAGAGAATCCAACCCAAACCCGAATGAGATGCACTCACAAAAGATCCATAACCCTGTTATCCGATACTTTCATAAAATACTAGCCCACACCTTATTTGGTAAGGAAGAGAATAACACCTTAGTGTCCCGCGATGAACTCTTCATCTTGCTATGTGTCGATCAAGGTCGACATGTCAATATCGTGACATTCATGATGGAAAGATTTGTCCATCTTGCTAAGAACAACCGTACCCCAATAATAATAGGTGGCCTGGTAACCATGATAGCAGACGCCATAGGACTTGTACGCCCACTTTATGAGCTTGTACCTTTTGGAAACATCCAACCCATGGATATCGGATTTTGCTTTAACCGCAGAATCATAGGAAACATTGGGACGGATACATTTGATTATCTAATCAGTAACGAAGTGGTTCGACTATTTACCTTGCCTAACCATGAGAAAACGAGTGTTCACAACCGCAATAAATGGCTTTATGACTTAGATGAACACCCTATTGATCCACCTTCACCTCTCGAGACTCCGCCTAAATATGAGTATATCAATGACCTTATCCATATGGAAGAATCTGACCCTGAGACACCTCCCAACTATTATAACATTGATGAACCGGTTCCTCCATCATATGCTGATAATCATGCCATGCTTCTCACCCGTCTGAATGGTTTTCAAGCCGACATCACATTTGTGAAAGAAGAGATAAAGATCATACGCTTTGATGTCTTAGGCCTAATGGATATAGCCGTTGAGCAGTTTCATCACCTGAACAAAGTTGTCGCTGCATTGGGACAAAACCGTGGCTAATACTACTGACCACTGATTTCTCCTACTCGCACTAAGCAATGAGGACACTGCTTTATTTTGTGTGGGGAGAGAGCATATTTATTTTATTACTTTTGTTCATTTGTTACTTTTGCTCTGTTTCGTTACTATTTTTTTCCTATGTTACATTTAATTTCAATCTATTAATTCAATTGTTATTCATTTATTTCTGCTTATTTATTTATTTATTTATTTTTGCATCTCTACTTTTAATTAAATTGCTAAAGTTATCATAATGTTGTTAACATATGCTGCTGCAACCTATGTTGAAAAAATTGAAAATCAGCGTGTGACGACCGTCACATAAAGGGTGATGCTCGTCTCACAGACGTGACGACCGTCACGGATCTGCCACGATCGTCACACGGCATGCAAATGACCGTTACGAGCATCTGACCGTTGCAAACGACCGTTACACATCCGTTGCGTGTGACGACCGTCACACCCCTGTGACGACCGTCACGAATTCCAGAGAGCTCGCCTATAAATGCATGTGCTCTTTCTCTCTTCTTCCTCATCAATTACCACTCTCGTACCATTCTGCTTCCATTATTCAATTCTTTACATTTTCTGCAAGCGTGTAACTCACAAATATTCCATCCCACCCACCAATACCAAAAGTTTCATAAACCTTACAAATGGCCTGTCAAGAAAGAGCTACTCTCGACCTATCAACCATCGTATTCCGAAATGGAGAAGCCGGCGAACGCCAAAGAAACAACTACCTCAAGTTCTACCAACGCTCTGTTCAAGCTACGAGGTATGTTGATCATGAATGCCTGATGGGGCTAGGACTTTTGGAGGGCGTGGAGTGGATGCTAACAAACTCCAACTTGATGCAACTTTGTACCACGCCGCAGCCAACCTACGAAGCGCTGACCCTGGAATTTCTGAGTTCCTACTCCTATATCACACCCCCTGGAGCTACTCAATATCTCACCAGAGTCGCCATATTTAGAATGTTCGGCACCGAGTATTCCCTAAATCAAACCCAGATAGCGAGAATGCTTGGTTTCCGACATGGAGAAGGAATTCACTGCTGCATCCCGGAAGGATGGTCAGAGATAGCATTTCCAGTTTGGCACAACCTCACCAACATGAACGCCATGAGCTGGGATATGCTTAACACAACATATATTCACAACCCAACCATTAGATACTTCCACCGAGTCCTGGGGCACACAGTTTTTGGAAGAGTCAGCAACCATAAGGTAAACTCCAAGGAACTTTTCCTTCTTCACTGTATGTTTGCCCAAATTGCGTTCAATGTTACTCCTTTCCTACTAGACAATATCCAGGCTGCATGCATGAGAGGCAGCCAGGCGTTTTGTTATGGGGGAATCAGCACCTCCATAGCATTAGGCTTGAACCTAGGAGATAGGCTAGCCAACTTACCAGCCTTAGAGGCAGAATTTCTCGACATCGACTATTGCCGTGCTTCACACCTGATCAAAGCAAGAGACAACGGGAAGTATCATCCTGTTGTCAGAAACAAGGTAGTTAGGAGCATCATCATGCCCAACAGGAGCCGCACAGATCCGAGAGATATGGCAAATTGGGTTTTTGATCTGGATGCCCCTGAGGCAAATGATGGAAATCCTGGTAATGGTGCAGATGAAGTCGAGGAGGAGCTTGACCGAGGCATGCCTCAACCACCTCAAGAGCACGCTGCAGAGACTTCCTCCCGAGGACAGCAGAGAAGCGAATGAAGACCCACCTCCATGGAAAACATCTACGCCGAGATGTTGCGACACAACCAAAGAATGGAAGACCGCCAAACAGAAATGATGCAAACGATCCAGAAAATACAGCGGGATCAGCACGATTATGCTAACTGGCATGATCAGGGGATGGCGGAACTTTCGGACCAGATGAGTGCCCTGACTTATCGCGTAGATGCCATCCAGGAGTACACTTAACATGTAGGATTGGATCCTACCCAGCGAGGAAGGGGTGAGCGCGCAAGAGCAAGAGCCAGAGCACGCAGAAGCCAGCAACGTAACGACGAGCAGTGAATTTTTGTTTCTTTCTTTTTATTCTATACATTGTCGCATTGAGGACAATGCATTGTTTAAATGTGGGAGGAAATCCTTATCACTCCTCTACTTGTTTCTATTGCTAATATTTTCAGCCAATACAAAAAAAAATTGTTTGTCCTTTTCAATCATTTATACATATTTTGGCATAACAAGATTTTTTCCTTAAGACTAAATGCGTACCCTACGAGTACATAGGCTGTCTTGCGGAGGTTTTAGGAAAACTGAGAAAGATATAACAAGATTGATACCGTCCCGACACCTTAGATCCCTTATTTCTACGAGATCAGTTTGAATAACCATTATACCGACACCTTAAGTCTCCATTCTAGAATAACCCCTAGTAGTTTATACTAGCAGTCAGCACCGTCTCAAGTGCAAACCACGTGGAGAGCCGATGAATATAAGTGTTTGATGCCTACAAATTAAGAAATTCCTCCATACTGCTGCTATCAAGAAATTGATAAACGAACCATACAAAAGGTTGCAAAGATATGCAAAAAGATGGAACAGAAACCCCAGTTGGTTGGTCTAGAGGTACCTGGTACTGGACTCGGTAGGGCGAACTACGGTTCGATCCCCCACAACCTTCAAAAAGGGGATATATAAAGGGGTACCGCACTAGTGTACAAGACCCCCGTGTTAAGAAAAGGATCAAAGTCACTAACCAGCTACTTCACTAAGTGTGTGCGGAGGCAAAGGGCTTAATGTGATTACGCTAGAATGAAACCGGGTGAAATAGAAACAGAGACACTAGGTTAGGCTATAATAGCATGATTCGAACCGACTTGTGTAAAGGAGAGATCTACGCTAAAGCTGAAAGCTCGTGTCGTCACAATATCTTTAGTGTTCTACTCGAATATCGGCCACCCTTAACCATCCACCTGACAACCACGTACGAACGGGTAATGTATTCGCATTTAACTTTGCTTTCAAATTATATTTGCTTGAGGACAAGCAAAGATTCAAGTTTAGGGGAATTTGATAACGCGAAACACATCAGATATTTGCCTTGATTTACACTCAAAGATCATACCATTTTAATTAGTATTTCGATTATTACGCAAGTATTCGTGTTGTTTTTGCAGGTATTTAAATCTCCATACATTAATGAGAAAAATAAATAAAAGGAAGAAAAAGAAGAAGAAACAGATGAGAAAACAATGGAAAAAGCAGAAAACAGGATATGCAGAATTTGTTGATGTGACGACCGTCACAGATTCATGACGCCCGTCACGACCCAGCCTGTGACGACCGTCACAGGCCCATGACGAGCGTCACGCGGCCAGAATATGCGCTTTGAAACAGTCAATCACAGGCACCCAAACGTGCATAAATTCCCTCCAGCAACTTGACTCCCACGGATTCCTCATTTAAACCAAGTATTCCTTAAAAATCTCAACCACCAAGACCTAAAGGAGCACTATATAAAGGACCAGAGGGGGGAAAATTGGGGAGGCCTACATTTACACTTACGCTCTGCAATTAATTTTTACAGCTTTCTAGCTTTTTATTTTCTTTTCTTTTCAGCAACTTTGTTTTTGTTGCCTTAATTCATTCGCCATTCTTTTTAGAATTTTCCTTTTTCCCTTTTTCTTCCCGTTTTCTAGTTAGCCATAGTAGTAGTTTCCTACACTGGGGAACTACTACACTTTATTTAATTTTAGTAAGCAATTTGTATTGAAGAAGCAGAAGCCTACCGACTTGTGGAGGACTGCTCAAGTACTCCAAGAATCGCTATACTTTGTTACTTCGATTGCCAGGTTTTTATTGAATTATTATTATTGCCCAATTATTATTATAATCATGTTTGCCGCAATGTTGATCTGTATATGCATTGTGTTTGCTTTATTTAACATGTCCGGCTAAATTACCGGTATCGGTATGTAGCAATTCAATTTGGTGGGATTTAATAATCGGTGAAAACCCTTTTTCTCAAACAATCTTTTAGGCTGAAGTTTTTAATTTAAATTTAATTAACTTTATCACAAAAGCGTGAAAAGCTATTTAATACGGTTTTGCCACGAGAGTGGGAAATTAACTAAGGTGAGAACCAACAATCGCGAGAGCGTGAGGCTCGAGCTGGATAGTAAAAATTAGGCATTGAGTTTAAAAACAGCGAGAGCACTTTAAAAGCAATTAGAACTTATTTATTTTCAAAAAGTAATTTTAACTTCAAATGGGACAGCGAGAGCGTACATTCTGACTTAAAGCTATAGGCCGAATCAACAATCACGAGATTGTGAGATAAAGCTTTTTAAATAAATATTTTCTACTGAGAGATATTTGGCATTTAAACTATTCACCGGTGACTTATCGAATCCCTGACAATTAATGTGCTGCATACTGATCCCTTCCATAAATTCTTTCTTAAAACTAAATCTCCCTTAGATTTACTATTTTGCCCCCGAACTTCTACTAATCATTCCCTTAGCTAAGCATAGTGACGTTAGTAACACTAGTTTGACCATAGGTCCCTGTGGGATCGATATCTTTTAAAACTAAAGCGACTGGACTGTGCACTTGCAGTCAAGTACCCGATAGACTATATTTTATATATAGTCAGACGAAGCATCACATACCTTTGCATCCTCCTTACCCCTTTTCATTGGGTTTGTTTTGGGAGAGATCACCAAGCACTTTGTGATTATATCATACTTGTATCATCATTTTACTAACTAAAATACCAAAAATATGTCTTTGTATCTATCTAACTCTTTTGTAGGTAAGGCATGATCTCATTGATTCATTGATCACATCTAGGGTTTTGAGACCCTCATGAACAAAGAGCACAACCAATAATTGATTCAAGAATGGTTATAGGCATCATATATGAGTCCCAATTGTTTCTACATGTTATATTGATCAAGTTTGCTTCAAGAGTTTGAGGGTGATTTGCCTTGGAAACCCTAGTTTGACTGGGTATCTTGAGTAACTTCTCCAACAAGCTATCTCACCAATTGATCAAATTCCTCAAGGGACACTTCAAATTTCATCATATTATTCATATATGATCTACCATGAGCCAAGAAATTCAAGAGAATTGGAATTTAGCAACTTGGTTGATAGTGGTTGGCCAGATGAATTCATCTGATCAAAACTGGGTCTCCCTAGACCCTATCTCCTACAATTGTCACCATATGAAAATTATTCCAAGAGAAAACTTACTCTAAATGACATTATAAACAACTTTCATGTTGATACCTAGAGCTAGTTTTGCTTGGAAAATCATTTCCTATGTTGAAACATTATAGGTCATTTTGTCTAAACCCTAATTTGAAAGTCAACCCAAGGCCATAACTTGCTCAATTTTAATGAGATGAAATATTTCCAAGTTGAATAATAAAATTTAATGTGTCTAATTCAATTTTGATGTTTGGAGTGGGAGCTAATTCAACTTCTTTGAACATGTGATATGAGGCTACATTATAGGTCACTTTTGACCTATACCATTGATTAAGTGATTTTTCCAAACTTCAAAAACGCATAACTCTATCATTTAAAATCCAAATGATATGAAATTGGTGACCATTTTGAAGGTATTTGAGATAGCTACAACTTTGATGAAGACACGTTTCTCATTTGAAGCTCCCATAAAAAGTTAAGCAAGGTGGAATATTGAGACATATGGCTTGACACTTAGAAAAATTTTGATATGTCGGTTCGACTAAAATATACATCGGAACAAAAAAATAATTATATATTCATGATCATCACGAAAAATTGATTCAAATGGTATATTAACATGTTATTAATAGTTA
Source organism: Lathyrus oleraceus (assembly GCF_024323335.1). Lineage (NCBI taxonomy): Eukaryota > Viridiplantae > Streptophyta > Magnoliopsida > Fabales > Fabaceae > Lathyrus > Lathyrus oleraceus. Next base: position 233,891,195 of record NC_066585.1, read on the forward strand.
AGAATTGAAAAATCACTATTTACAAGTTTATGTGTTTTGTGCCAAAAATAAGTGATTATTTTGATAAGAAAATCCAAAACAGTAGCTTAAATCAATCAACCAAAAAACATCCAATAGTTCATGGAAAGGGTGTGGAAAAGATAAAGAATTACCGACGGAGTGGAGATTTGCTTCGGTTAGTGTTGAAAAACGGAGTACCGAAAAGAAACCCGAAATACTTCAAGAATACGCTCCATTAATCAAATTAACTTCCAAGCTTTGATAATTATTCTTGATGATGAATGAATATAGAAGATGAATCATGAATGTAGAATATTGATGAATCTTGGATGATGATTGTTGATAAATCTTGATAAACTTTAGATGATGATTGTTGTAGAAATTATTGATGAATGATTTTTGATGATAATGCTTGAATTGTTGATTGATAATTGTTGATGATAATATAGAAATTATTGATGGCTAAGTTCCACCATTTTAGAACTTCAATGTGAAATTCTAAATGGTAATGAAAATGAACTTTAGTGAAGGTGAGGGAGAAGATTCATATTGAGAGAGAAATTGGGAGAGAATAGAAGAAAAAATAATGGAAAAATAATGGTTAATCGTGAATTTTCTAAGTTGGGTTAGTGATAGTTAAAGCCCAAAATTATGAGAAATAACATGTTTATATAGAATTGTTAGGTGAATGATCACCATTGGATTATGATCCAAGTAATTGGTTTATCAATAGTTAGAAATTAATTTAACCCTTAGTTGCGGATCACCAATTTCGACCATAGGATTGATAATTAAGAGTAGCTAGGATTGAGTGAAAAATGAAGGTTGAGATTTGTGTTTGTTTGGAACTTTTGTGTTAGTTTGAAAGTTATGGTAGTTAAGGATAATTATGTAAATTAATGGCTTGTGGAGAAATAGGTAGTTAAGGGTAGTTAAAGACCAATGGTGTTGGAGTTCGGCAAAAGTACTAAGTTAGGATGTAAGGCAAAGAGTCACTAATAATTAACTTGAATTTTCATGCCTTTGCCTTGATTTTTCTACCACTTTTGCCTTGAATTTTGAGTGGCTTAACCCATGACTTTTAGTACTTTTGAGAATTGATATTTTCCAATAAATGAATGAAATCTTTATTTTATTCCAACTTTTCCATTTCCTTTGAATTCAAGCAAACCTCTGAATTAATTGATGATCACTTCAATCTCTTCTGGTAACCATGAATCTCAAATAAAGAGATGATTCCCACCATAAGTAATATGGGAAATATACCAGAATAATTACCAAATAATACCCACCTCGAAAATCCACTTAAACTGATTAAATCCATTATCACCGATCATTTGGCATAAATTTGTTACCACATGCAACTATCGATGAATGCATGATCAAATAGAAACAAAGTATGAAAATGAACAAAACCATAAGCTAGGCGAATTGAATAAAAAAAGTAGGGAAATTTTGGGGTACAACACATAAGTATGAATCCTTTCTTGGAATCATGTATTAAAGTGTCTCATCACTTTGTCTATGTATGTACTCTGGATTAGGACAAGCAGTTCTTATGATCTATCTCTATAGATCCTGATTCCTAATATATATGCTGCTTCACCTAGGTCCTTCATAGAAAAACATCTCCCCACCCAAGTCTTTACTTGTTACAAGGTAGGGACATCATTTCCAATGAGTAATATGTCATCTACATATAATACCAGGAAGACTCTCATTCTCCCACTAACCTTCTTGTAGACACAAGGCTCATCTTAATTATTGATGAATCCATATTGTTTTACTGTTTCATCAAAATGAAGATTCCAGCTTTTGGAAGCTTACTTCAATCCATAGATTGATCTATGTAACTTGCATATCTTTTGGGCTTCTTCTGGTATGTCAAATCCTTCAGGTTGTTTCATTTACACATCCTCAAGAAGATTCCCATTAAGGAAAGCATTTTTGACATTCATCTTTCATATTTCATGATCATGATATGCAGCGATAGCAAGTAAAATCCGAACAGATTTAAGCATTGCAACTGGTGAAAAGGTTTCATCATAGTCAACCCCATGAATTTGTTTATATCCTTTTGCAACTAGTATTGCCTTATAGGTATGTACCTTACCATCCATGTCAGTCTTCTTTTTGAAGACCCATTTGCATCCTATAGGGTTAACTTCTACAGGAGGCTCTACCAAGGTCCAAATCTGGTTTGTGTACATGGATTCCATTTCAGATTTCATGGCTTCTAGCCACTTCTCAGACTCAGGACCAGCTATGACCTCTTGGTAGGTCACAGTCTCATCTTGATCCATGAGTAATACATCACCTTGGTCAGTTATGAGATATTCATATATCTCAGGTATGTGACGTATCCTGCTTGACCTACGCTGGTCTTGTTCTACTTGAGTAGGTTGCTCTTCCACAACTACTTGTGTTTCCTGCTCTAATTCCTCCATAGGTGTATCAATGCTTTGTGATTCTTGAATTCCTTCAAGTTCTACTTTCCTCCCACTGGTTCCTTTAGAAATAAAATCCATTTCTAGAAAAACTCCAGTTCGAGCGACAAACACTTTTGCCCTCAGAAGGATTGTAGAAGTAATACCCTTTTGTTTCTTTAAGATACCCCATAAATAAGCATTTTTCAGGTTTGGGCTCAAGCTTAGTTAAAATTTGTTGTTTCACATAAACTTCACAACCCCAAATCTTCATGTAAGACATGTGGTTTCTTACCACTCCATATCTTATATGGTGTCTTCTCAACCTTTTTGGATAGAACACGATTAAGTTTGTAAGTTGATGTCAATAGTGCATGTCCCCAAAAGGAGTTTGGAAGATCGGTGTGACTCATCATGGATCGGACCATGTCTAACAAGGTTCGATTTCTTCTCTCAGATACACTATTCCATTGGGGTGTTCCAGGAGGAGTAAGTTGGGATAGAATCCCACACTCTTTCAGATAGTCATCAAACTCTAGGCTTAAATATTCACCACCTCCATCTGATCAAAGAGTTTTAATATTCTTACCTAGTTGGTTTTGTACTTTATTCTTAAATTCCTTGAAATTTTCAAAGGACTCTGGTTTGTGTTTCATTAAATACACATAACCATATCTACTGAAATCATCAGTAAATGTGATGAAGTACTGAAAATCTCCTTTGGCTGGTATGTTCAGTGGTCCACATACATCTGTATGTATGAGGGACAAAAGATCATTAGCTTTTTCATTTTTTCCTGTGAATAGAGACTTTGTCATCTTTCCAATTAAACAAGATCTGCATATCTCATATGATTCATAATCAAAATAGTCCAAGAGTCCATCTTTATGGAGTTTGAAAATGTGTTTCTCATTTATGTGGCCTAATCGACAATGCCAAAGGTAAGTTGGATTTAACTTATTAGATTTCATCCTTATAGTTCATTGTTCATTTGTGCAGTAGCATAGAATATATCATTCAAATAAATGGATCAACAATTATTCTTTATTATGAATGAAAAACCAAATTTGTCCAAATAAGAAACGGAAATAATATTCCTGCTAATTGCAGGTACATAATAACAGTTCTCTAACTGAATTATTAAACCACTAGGTAAATTCAATACATAAGTTCCTACGGCTAAAGCAACAACCTTTGCTTCATTACCAACTCGTAGGTCAACTTCACCTTTTGCCAAATCTCTACTCCTTTTTAGCCCATGCACATTGGTACGAATGTGAGAACCGCATCCATTATCTAATACCCATGATGTAGAAGTAGATAGATTAATTTCAATAACAAAAATACCTGAAGTTAAAGTCTCTATTCCATTCTTCTTATCTTCTAGGTACTTTGGGCAGTTTCTCTTCTATTGTTCGGTCTTACTGCAATGGAAGCAAGTGTCATCCTTTGCTATGCCTCTACTAGGCTTTAAAGCAGGAGTAGTGGGTTTGGGTTTGGCAACTTCCTTGCCTTTCCCTTTACCACCCTGCTTGGTGGGCCTTTTGTTTTGTTTCTTTCCATTTCCAATCATCAGAATGGACTTTCCTTTTGACTTCAGATTCTGCTCAACAATTCTTAACATGCCTAGCAGTTCATGAAGAGTTTTGTTCATATCATTCATGTTTAAATTAAGTACAAATTGACTAAAGCTATATGGCAACGGTTGCAAGATCAAATCAGTCGCAAGTTCCTTTTCGAGGGGAAAACCCAACCTCTCAAGGTTCTCCACATACCCAATCATCTTGAGCACATGGGGACCTACAGGGGCTCCCTCATCTAACTTTCCTTGAAAAGGGCTTTTAAAACTTAAAACCTTTCATGCCTTGCCTGCTCTTAATAGAGCATTTTCAGGTGTCCGATTATATCGAGCGCTACCATGTTCTCATGTTGCTTTTACAACTTTGAGTTCATGGTAGCTAGCATGAGGCAAGAAGCTTCATTGACATCATAGACATGCTTCTTATAAGCATCTCTTTTTGCCTTAGGTGAAGAACTAAGAGGTTCCTCTTCAGAAACAGGTTCCTCCAAGACATACAGCTTTTTATCACGCTTGAGGATAATCCTCAGATTATGGTGTCAATCCAGAAAATTTGTCCTAGACAATTTTTCCTTATCAAGGATTGATCGCAAAATATTTTTAGAGGTGTTTGTTGTCATGGTAATCTACATGAAAAATATGAAAATATAAGTATCATTAAAATAACATATTTAATTAGGCTTTTAATTAAATATTCTCCCACTATTTTACTCAAAACAAATGACCCTCGCCATTTGATTCGGAAAATCCCGTTGGAAGATTTTCTAGTGGGTCGAGATCCACATTTCACTTTGTTTTAAGTCCGCGTAGGCGGATTACATAAAACTAGGTTATTTAGGTAGAAACTCCTTCCAATTGTATCTAATACAACTCTCGAATATTTTAATTAGGTGAATAACTCCTTATTCCAATCCATCATATGGATCATTTCTAACTCTTGCTTCTAAACGTATATAATCTTATTATAATTTATTTAGTTAAGTTTGACTCATTGTTTTAGAAATTGGATATTACAATTATCCCATGGCACCTTATTAATATAGAACATGCACCTCGCATAGGCGAAACCTACATTATTTGATACTAGTCTTGATAAGTGCTAAAACTTGGAAAGCATAAACTTAATATTTAATTTGAGGGAATTTGCAATTATTTTGATCTCACCGGCTTATTTATCATATAAATTGTCTCTCACATGCATCAACATACATTCACATGCATCAACATACATTCACATGCATCAACATACATACAAAATGAAACAGTTATGGCCCCCTAGCACAATTGTCCTCCCAAGTCAATGAGAGAACCTAAGCTAACATAATAACGATTTAAGCTTCTCCAAGCAAGATCTTCAAGGTTGTCCTCCTTTGATATTGTATTTTTCTCTTTCTTCATAACATTACATTACATAAAAGAAACTCGTTTTACATACGAGGGAGTGAGATGAGAAAAAAAGTTACATTAAGAGATTAAAAGAGAGGCACGACACGCAGGCCGTATTTTAAAATCCCAAAAACAAAATAAAGGAAAACTAAGGCCATAATTGATAACCACAAGACAATAATAATAAACACATTATTATTATTAATTTAAATTATTTTAATTAAATAAACCAAATTAAATTTCGGCGATTGATCACACTACGCAGAGTTAGCCAGGGGTTTCGCTGACCGTTCAGCAGACGGGGGTCAAGGGGGAACCGCTCCCTACGGGATTGTTAGGGGCAACGCCCCGATGTAAAATTTTAATGAACAATTCATTTGAATCCGACGTCTTTTTTTGCACCAACATTTGATACTTTAAAGCACAACTCTTGTGCAGTCACAACCATAATCGCATAATTCTTTGACAACACAACCCTTGTACCGTCATGAACCCTAATGCAGCAAATTCATACCGTCAAACACACCTCAATTGATAATTCAGTATGATTGATCAACACGTTATTGCTTCACCATACTAACGTCGGATTCCGAAGCAAATGACCATTGATCGCTCAAAGGAATAACAATCATTAAGTGTTTGAATGAACGAAATAGAAACAGTATGTCATATATACCATATTTTGCATCAGAATTACTTATATCATATATATAAATTGATCGATCTCATTTTTGTAACCTATGGACGATCGGTGTATCGCTGCTTCACCATACTAACATCGGATTCCGAAGCATAGTCAACATCAATCATCCAAATCATACACACATGATGCCAAATTTAATTACTCGTTTATTATTTAATTCATTATGTCTTTTAATCATATTAATACAAAAAATAAACAGCTATTAAATGCATGGTTTTGTAAGTGGCTCTGATACCACTGAAAGAAAATTGCGATCCAAAACGCAACGAAAATTAAAAAATTTCTTTGAGTGATCCTTAGAAATGGACATGATCAGTGATAGAAACCGTTACATCGTGTGGTGATTGAAACCTTTGATGCAGATCTAAGGAGTGATCACGAGCGTTGAATGGTGACAACGCCTCTACTCAGTCCACACAAATGGATTCCTTCAGTCTCAGTGCTAGCTGCTACAAATGAAGGCTTTGGGTGTAAGTGAGAGAGAGAGAAATAAAATTTCATCAAGTGAAATGCTTCTGCACAAGGGTTCTATTTATAGAACCACTTGTGTGGGCTGCAAGCTAAAAAACCCACTTAAGTGTATGTGGCCCATATCTTATGGTATACCGAAAATCACTTAAGCGCGTGGTACCTTACCATATTTCATATTCTACTTAAGTGCATCATACCTTATGATGTTCTACAATTCACTTAAGTGCACCGTACCTTACGGTGTTCCTTATTTACTCTATCTTTCATCAATCCGTCCTTTTGTGTGTGACCCTGTAGATTTTCGCGACATTGAAAATTATATTAAATCACGTATTGAACATAATAAATAGTGAGTGAAATCTAGAAATACATCACTTCTATCCAAGACACGAAAATGTCATATGATCTGACAAATCCTTTTTTGTGATAATACTTGTGTGTATAATTACCCTTTTTACCCTTATGTTTATATTGAACACAAGGCATAGACCGTGTCATCCTTGTCCAGTTCAATTTTGGACCCTTAGACATTTATCCTGTTACGCAAGATGGGAAAATTCCATCTAGGTCACTCATGTCCCTCAGCATGCTTCTGTTGGTGTAAGCCCTAGAGGCCAATACTTTTGGTACTTCTATCGAATTATTTATTAATAATAAAAGGCTTTTTCTTTATTATGTTTGTCTAATAAAGTCCATAGAATAGATAGTTCGTTTAATGTATCAAGTGTGACTTAATCATGAGATCACATTAAACATAAGGACATTATTCTTAAAGTATCCGTAGTCGAGCTTTATTGCGAAGTGGGATAACATTAAAGCATTAAGACTATTATGTATATAGACTGATGATCACATCTCATGGATCATGGATAAGGAGTTATCAAGTCTTAAACATAGGTACGAATATTAAGAGTAATATTTATACTGGATTGACCAGCTATGAGAATACTATATAGAATGTTATGTAAAGTGTCATAAGTTATTCTCATGGTGATAATGGTGTATACCACCCTTTGACGTGAAACCACTATGGACCCTAGATGTAGAGTCGAGTGCCTTATTGCTGATCAAACATTATCTGTAACTGGATGACCATAAAGACAGTTGATGGGTACTCCACGAAGCATGCTAAGGGACATGAGTGACCTAGATGGAATTTGCCCATCCTGCATAACAGGATAAATGTCTATGGGCCCAATATTGAACTGGACAAGGATGACACGGTCTATGCCTTGTGTTCAATATAGACATAAGGGCAAAAGGGTAATTGTACACATAAGTATTATCACAAAAGGATTTGTCAGATCACATGACATTTTCGTGTCTTGGGTAGCAGTGATGTGTTGCTAGATACCGCTTACTGTTTATTATGTTAAATACGTGATTTAATATAATTGACAATGCCGCAAAAACCTACAGGGTCACACACAAAAGGACGGATTGATGAGAGATAGAGTAACTAAGGAATACCGTAATGTACGGTGCACTTAAGTGAATTGTAGAACATCGTAAGGTACGGTGTACTTAAGTAGAATACGAAATATGGTAAGGTACCACGCGCTTAAGTGATTTTGGCATATTATAAGATATGGGCCACATACACTTGAGTGGGCTTTCTTTAGCTTGCAACCCACACAAGTGGTTCTATAAATAGAACCCTTGTGTAGAAGCATTTGTGCAGTTGCAATTTCGTTTCTCTCTCTCTCTCTCTCTCTCTCTCTCTCTCTCTCTCTCTCTCTCTCTCTCTCTCTCTCTCTCTCTCTCACTCAAAGCCTTCATTCGTAGCAGCTAGCACTGAGATTGAAGTAATCTGTTCGTGTGGACTGAGTAGAGGCGTTGTCATCGTTCAACGTTCGGGATCGCTCCGTACATCTGCATCAAAAGGTTACAATCTTCACAAGAGGTAATGATTATATCACTGATCATGCCCATTCGTAAGGATCACTAAAGGAGAAATTTTAAATTCCGCTGCATTTTGGATCGCTCTTTTCCTTCAGCTTCGTGGAGTACCCATCAACTATCTTTATAGTCATCCAGTTACAGACAATATTTGATCAATAATAAAGCACTCGACTCTACATCTATGGTCTATAGTGGTTTTAGGTCGAAGGGTGGTATACACCACTATCACCATTAGAATAACTTATGACACTTTGCATAACATTCTATGTAGTATTCTCATAGCGGGTCAATATAGTATAAATATTACTCCTAATATTCATACATATGTTTAAGACTTGATAACTCCTTATCCATGATCCATGAGATGTGATCATCAGTCTATATACATAATAGTCTTAATGCTTTAATATTATCCTACTTCACAATAAAGCTCGACTACAGATACTTTAAGAATAGTGTCCTTATGTTTAATGGGATCTCATGATTAAGTCACACTTGATACATTAAACGGACTAGTTATTCTATGGACTTTATTAAACAAACATAATAAAGAAAAATCCTTTTATTATTAATAAATAATTCAATACAAGTACCAAAAGTATTGGTCTCTAGGGCTTACCATGTATCTCTAGGTGTGATGGAGATCTTAAATCTATGTAGTTATTGGTAGCAAATGAGTGTTGGTTGATTGATTTTAGACGATGAATGTTTAGGTCACATTCAAACGGTTAAACATTGGTTTTTTTGCTCGTGGATGGAGGCTTAAGCGCTAGTTTGTATTTGCATTAGAAGGGACTAAACAGTGTTCTTTCTGAAAAGGGTTTCGATTGCATGGGGGCGAGAAAAGATGATTTGATTGGTTGAAGTTTGTTTTATCGAACAAGTGTTTATATTGCATTCTAACAGTTAAACATTGGCTTGTTTGCTCGCGGTGGAGACTTAAACTATAGTTTGTATTCACATTAGAACAGACTAAACAATGTTATTTTGCAAAAAGAAGTTGTCAATTGCACAAGCGAGGGAAATTAGGTTTAATGTGTTTGGGTATGTTTTAGAGTAGAATATAAGTATTCGAACATGGAGCTCTATGGCAATGTCCAAATATTCAGAGACTGAGCAAGGTCTAAACCCAATCAATCATTTTTATTTTTGAATATTATGAAAGAATATGCAGCGAATTAAGTCATGGTTTAGTAATGGAAGACGATTATTCGCACAGGGAGCTCTACAGCAGTGTCCAAATAATCGAAGAGTGAGGAAGGTCTAAACCCAAATAGTATTTTTCCTTGTATAGGAGAACCAAACTTAATACTAATAATTAATGTGTTTTACTATGGAAGACGAGTATTTTGACATAGAGCTCTACAACATTGCCCAAATATTCGAGGAAGGGGAAAGTCTACACCATCCTTCCTTTTCGATACGTCTTATTTGTAAAAATAGTATGATAAGTATCTAAATTTGATTTAGAAAATACACTCAATATTGACCGAGGTTTGATTTTCATTGCAAAAATGGAATACAAAACTATTTGAGAATGGTTTGGAGTTAATTTGAAATTGAATGAATGGTTTATGGTTTAATTTGTAAAAGATGGCTCAACGTTGGATCGAGTTTTTATTACTTGTTCTTTTTTAAAAGGGATTGATTTTAATCTTGGGTTAGTAAATAACTAAGATAACCAATCAATAAAAAGGAAAGTGATACAGTTTAAGCAATCAATACAACCCAGGGTGAGGGATATATTTTACTGAATGGGGATCACAATGAAGATAATCAATTGAAACAAGGTCAATGAAAAGCAATACAAAAAATGCAAGCAAACGAAGCGCACATACAAACACACGTTTAATGTAATTGGATCAAAAGAATCAAGCAAAAATGAAGCTGGCATGAATTAAGATGATGAAGCAAAAATTAAGCTAGCACGAATTATAATCTAACTATGATTTAAGCTTAACGATGTTGGATCGTTATATGTGTAAGAACAAGATTTGGTTCTGCATCTGGCCTTTAGTTTTGATGATAACAATGAATTATTTCTTAGAGAATAATTTTGTACATTGATGGCTTTTATCTAGTGTGTAGATTTTTCTAACAGATTCTGAATCTGAAGCATTGATGTGTCACGTTATCAGATTTTGAAATCAACACACTTTGACTTGAAGAGATACACGTGCTTTACAAGACACTGTCAAGTTCTAGAAAGATCTTAGTCAACGGTTCTGATGAACGTTTGTGCTAAAGCTTTTGACTATGATTCTGATTGAAGAGCCTCTGAAGGATTATCAGCCTTCAAGATTTTGCACTCAAGTTCTGAAGATTATGAAGAACAAGATCTGATGACTCTGAAGACCAGGTTCTGAGGAACTGTGTCAAGACTCTAAAGACTGAGGTTCTGAAGGTTCTGTCAGCTAGTCTTATGATCCTTCTAAGCATGCTTCAACATCATTTCATCAGAAGCCTATGAATATTAGAAGATAAGATCAAAAGGTTTTACGTCGGGAAAATTGTACACATTACAGGATCACCCTTCTCTCCACTATGTTGATTTTGTGGGCTAAGAACATTACTATTGTACCATTTTGTATCCTATATATAAACCGTCATACAAAGAGACAACTTCAATTTATTATTCTAATTCTACCCTCCAACGGATCTTTTAACTGCCTATTTAAAGGAGACTTGGAAGATTGGAAGAAGTTTCTCATGTTAATTTACTACGCTCATACACACGCTCTTTACTAGAGTATATATTTTCAATGTATAGTCTTTGTCAACACATATAGAGTTGTTGCTCGTTATTGTGTGAGATATTCATTGTATTTAAATTGTGTTAATCTGCTTTCTTAGAAACCTTATTTGTAAACACACACTTGTAAATCTCAAAGTTATTTGAGTGGTTTCCTTGAGTGATTGGGTTTTAGTCATATAGACTCAAGAAGACAAAGATGGTTTGTCTTTGTGGTGTCTATAATTGTCGCTACACAAAAAATGAGTACAACACAGAGTCGCCACCAGATTTTATTTATTTCAAAAAAGAGGAAAGGGAAAATATCGATAAAACCCTCTAAAGAAGAGAAAATTGGTCTCTAAACCAAATTAGGGTTCGGAGGTCAATTATACGATGGGAAGGTATTAGGACCCCTCACATCCATCGAAATCGATGGGAACCATCTAAGTTGTCTACATGAATGGGTGTCGTTGTGCAAAGGTTTACATGCTAAAAGGGAAAATGGTTAGCTTTTTTATTATTGTGCTCGCCAAGGATTGAGACCCTTGTGTCTATGTATCATCATTGTGAAATGAAGAATCGAAGCTCTTTAGTTCGAAGAGACTACTGCTTATTGGTTTTTTTAGTAAACAATGTTAACATTCACGTTCTAGCGATTAAACGTTGCTTGTATGCTCGCGGATGGGAGACTTAAGCATTTGTTTGTTTGCGGTAGAAAGGACACACTTGGGTCACATTCTAGCAGTTAAACATTTACTTGTATGCTCGCACATGCGAGGCTTAAGCATCGTTCGTACTGCGGTAGAACAGAAGAAACATGTCCTTTTGTGAAAAAAAAGTTTTTTTTGTAATGATGCCCTAAGGCGCAAAAAAGAGTTTGATGAGTTGATGTTAATTTTAGATTTTGAAAAGAGATTGTTTTTTATTAAAATTGCACTAAAAATTATGTGTAGAGGTGAATATTTCAGACAACCAAACTAACCATTGTGTGTCTAAAATATTCAGAGTAAGGATAGGAAAGCTCAATTCTTACTCACTCTCCACCATTTAAGGCCCGTAGCACGCAATTCCATTCGTATTTTTATTGTATTTTGAATTTGATTGAGAACTGATTTACGCAAGTCGCACTTAAAGCTTTGTAGATGGTGAGAGCTTGGATAAGCGAAATAAGCATCTCGGATCCTAACTTCTAGAGCTCGTGGTAAGCACCACGTTCCTTTTCCATCTTTGTTGAAAAAATGTTAAATAAGTGTTAAGTGTTTTTGAATTTGATTCGGAAAAATAGCTTGACATTGAATCAAGCATTTGATTATCGATTGCAAAAAGGTTTGAAAGTTGAAAATCGTGAGGTTAACTTAATTACTAAGAGATCAAAAAGAAAACAAAGGAAAAAAACTACAACCAAAAGGGAGAGGGTTACAAAGAAAATTACAATGCGAGAAATAAAGGGTCTTATTATAAGGTAGCCCAAGAGAAAGCCTTGTGTGTGCAAAGTGGCCTAAGCTAACAAGTGGATAATGGACTCAAAACATGTATCCCTAAGGTAGTGCCATGAATGTCATTCTTGCAATAAAAGATTGCAAGTCTATGATGAAACTCCAAGTCAAAGAAATAGGTCAAATACAATTGTCCAAGGTCCAAATTAAAGGGTCCTAACAAGTCCTCTAAGTCCAACACTAGGTCACAAATGATACATCTTTTTGGTCTTTTTATTTTATCATATTTTTGTTCTTTTTGAATATGTAAAGCGATAAAGAAATGACAAGAAATAAAATGGCATAAAGTAAATGATGTATGGGGTAAATGGATGATGATGAACATAAATGTAAAATAATTGAAATAAAATGAGAAATAAAAATAAATTGCAAAAAGTAAATTGCGGAAAGTAAACTATGAAAAGTAAATTGCGAGAATTTAAATGACGAAAAAATAAAGTGCAAGAAAGTAAAAGTTAGAAGTTAGTAGTTAATGATCAAAGGATAAATTAATCTAATCAGAACAACTTAGCGCTATGTTAAGCAATCATAAATGGACTTATGTAGAAGTCACACCTTTTTTAGGCCAGTCAATAACAATTTATATGCTCAAACATGTTATAGAAATAACACAAAGTTATTCTCCTAAAACATGTAACACAATGAGAAAATTAAAAGAAAAAATAACTCAAAAGAATTAAAAAAGAAATTAAACACATAATAAAAATTGATTGAAAATAAATTGGAAAGTGGAAAGAAATAAAAATGAAAAATTAAGAGTTGAATGAGAATCAGCATGTAAAAAATGGAAAATAGATATGAAGAAAAAATGGAGAAAAGAAAAAGTGAAAAAGTGGTAGCAAGGGTTTGAATCAGGGACATGTTAGTTGGGAGACATAGGTCTCAACCACTCCACCATATCCAAACAGTATCATTTTTATGCAACCATTGATACATATAACATAAAAAACAAAATAAATGGGAAAATAAAAAATGAATAGAAATCAACAAAACATGTTTTCATGAATAAAAATCATTGTTCAAACATCTTCTTCACATTGCAAATGGAGCAAAAACTCCCCAAAAAAACTCAATCCAAACATGACACGATTTTAAGAGTTGTTATGTTTTGTTTTAAGATGGTATATGGTTGTTGTGGTAGAAAAATGGAGGAGAAGGAAGTTTTATACTTACATGATGGTGATGAATGGTTATGTGGATGAAGGTTGCAGGTTTGCTATTGATGTTGGGAAAAAACTTGTTGTATGAAGAAGGTGGATATTACATGGTGGTTGGGTGGTTCAAAGAAGAAAAGGGGTTGTGTGAGTTTGGGTTTAGGTTAAAAAAAGAAAGCTTGAGTGTGATTTTGGCATAATTTATAGGGGATGCTAGCTTGGGAAAATGAGGGGGTTGTGTTCTATTTATAAGGCAAGCACATGGGTTGGTGTGAGTGAAATTTTGGGTTCACTTGTGTAAAAAAAAGAAAGTTACTGCTGTTATTCGTGCAGGTGTAAGGTTACCATGATTTGGATAACCGGTTACCCATACAAAAACTAACATTGGGGTCTGTTTAGAGCACGTGTAACCAGTTACCGTAATTTGGGTAACCGATTACCCATGCAGAAATTACTCTGGGATGTTTGTTAAGAGTGGGTGTAACCGATTACCATGATTTGGGTAAGTGATTACCAGAACCCGAATTTGTAATTTTTGGCTATGTTATGGTTTAATTGTAGCTAGAATGCTAATACTTATGTGGTGATGAAATGATGAATGTATGCATATGTAGTAGGGCCATGGACCAGATGAAAATTGTATAGGGTAGGGTAAATTTTGGGGTATGACAGTTGCCCCTATTTAATCTTCTCGGGCCTGAATGTATGAATAGCAATGACTTTCGCACATTCAAGGTAAGAGGGGAATAAATATAAAAATGCCCAAAAATTTGCCCTACTGAGAAAGAATGAATGTGATGTAAAGTGATGGGTTTTTGTGAGGAGTTGTTTATTGGATGGAAAATGAGCTTTGATATGAAGTCATCAGTTAGGGATTGAATATGGTATTTTATGGGGAATATGGATCAGCTGCACATAGAGATGTTAGGCATGCATGATGTATGTGATGATATGAAATGATATGTAATGTGAGTATCTCTTCAAGTAATGGGTTTCGCCAATCTTGGCAGTTGAGATATTCCCGTGGGATTTCAGAGATTTATATGTTTGCAAAGGCAAACCACAAGGGTATGATTGTAACTTGAATTCTTCTGCAAAAGGAAGAGAGGCGTCTTGCAAAACGCAAGCATGACTTGGCTGGGGAGCAAGGTCCTTCATGCACAAGGCAATGAGAATGCTATGATTTTGAAAGGATTTTCTGCTACAAAAGGTAGAAGAAACTTGCAAAAGGCAATGAAGGATATAACGATTTCTTATGCAAAAGGCAACGAGAACTCATTGACAAAAGGTCAAGGAGAAAAAATGAGGGAGGAATAACGACTTCACTATGGATAAGTTTTTCGTACAAAAGGTAGTGAGAACTTTCTTAATGAAAAATTGATCAATAAATTTCTCGTACAAAAGGTACTGAGACATCTTAACAAAAGGTTAAGAAAAGGATACAAGGTTGGATAATAAATTCATTGGGGATATTCTTTTCTTGTACAAAAGGTAGCAAGAAATTTCTTAGCAAAAGGTCAAGAAGAAAGACGGATGTTTTCTCAATACAAAAGGTAATTAGAATTCCTTAACAAAAATTTAAGAAGGAAATGAATGATTTATCAATACAAGAAGTAATGAGAATTCCTAGAAACGGCTGGAAAGATCTGGGGTTGAGTTTCTCACGCAGAAGGTGATGATAACTCCTTAGCAAAAGGCTGAGAAGCAAGGTGAATATTTCTCAACACAAAAGGTAATGAGAAACCCTTAACAAAAGGTTAAGAAGAAAGATAAATAAATGACTTCTCATGAAAAATGCAGTGAGATATCTTAGCAAAAGGTTGGGAAGATACTTACAAAAGGTAAGCAACAGAGTGTTTCTCGTGTGAAAGGCAGGTGAGTACTTACAAAAGGTAAGCGAATATAGTCACTTCCCATGAAAAAGGCAAGGTACTGGAAAAAGGCCAATAATATTTTGCAAAAGAAAAATAAAGAGGAAATATTTTAGGGAATATGTTGAGGATATCCAGAAGGAATCTTATGTTTTAGAGAAAGGATTGAATGTGGCTTATGTAAAGCGTGCATGCCCCATATCTATGAGTATGTTATGTGTTTTAATGATGCAATGTCATGTATGCAAAATGTCGATGTATGCTCGGGCTGCTGGGATATGGAAATGCATGGTCCATGGGTAATGATTGTGCCATATATGGTTGGGCTTTGGGGATAAATGTTTGTTTTTTTGAAGGTGTCGGGCTTTGGAGGGATGTAGGACCAAGCTGGACCTGATAATGATTGGATTTTTTTTAGGGGTTTTATTCTTTGTTGTCAATGAAAGTGGGCTTTGAAGGTGAACTACCAGATGAGAATTGGTTTTCAAGGGTAGATTACCAGACGAGAAGTGGTGGAAAAAGGTTAAGTTGTCAAATGGGAATTGGCTTTCTGTTTGTTTGTTTATTAGATGGGAACTGACTTTTTGATTTACTGTCAGACGGGAATTGACTTTTAAATGGGCTACCAGATTGAACTAGTTTTGAAAATAGGCTAGAGAATATGTGACCAGACGGGAACTGGTTTAAAAGCTGTCTACCAGATGGGAACTGGTATTTTATAAATTATTTGCCAGGTGAATTGGGATTTTAAAAAGGTTTGCCATACGAGAACTGGACTTTGAGATGATTTGCCAGGAGAATTAGGCTTTTGAAAAGGTTTGGCGAGCAAGGTTAGGCCTTAGCTTTCCTTGTTAGTGAGAGGCTTCATGCTATGCAAGATGAATGATATGCATGAGCAAAGCGACGTGATTAACGCATGAGGATGATTTATGTAATAATTTAAAGGTTTCCAAATATGCCCCTATGATGGGTAATAGATGAAAGGTTTTTTTGTAACAAAGCTTCTTTGTCAACAGGAAATGGTTATAGGATGAAGTAATAGCATAATTTCCCGACACTCGTTTTGAACTGGAAGGTTGTAGACGCGGTAGAATTAGCTTGGGCAGCTTGCAAGTATGGAGAGGAATTTCACCTCTGTAGCTCGTCTTGCCCCAGTTTTTCGGGTCTTTAAAGAAATCTTCCTTGCAAGATAATTTGGAAGCAATTGTACCATAATTTGTCTAGGAGATGACTTGCCCCATAATTCCGAGTCATGAAAGTATTTGTCCTTGATCAACCGACTCTTGAAGTGGATGGCTCTGATGTGCTCTTGAGGGGGCTTCCCCTAATATGAGCGTTGAAGCGACTTAACCCTAATAAATTGAGCTTTGAAGGGATTTTCCATTAATCAATAGAACCTATGGGTAATCTAGCCCTGGTTAGTAGAGTTCTAAGATGATTCACTTATAATCAACCGATTCTTGAATGATTTCCCCTCAATCAACTGGTGCTTGGGGACTTGTTTTAGACTAACTGATTCCTTGGTCAACATAATCATTGGATGACATGCCCCTGATCCATAGGACTACAAGGTGTTCTTGATTCTGGTCAACTTTGATGAATGATCAAGTCCTCTTTGATTGTTCCTTTTTGGAATTTCCTTGATGTCAAGTATTGACTCAAAATTAAAATTGTTCATTTACAAATGGTAATCTTAATGCCATATGCGAGCAGGTTTGAAAAAAATCATTATTGAGATGATGTGATAGTGTGTGACGAATGGACCATTAATCCAAATGAAGTGATGATTTAGCTAGTAAAATGAAAGACATAGTAAGAATATGATATCAATACAAAAGATTAATAAATCTCTAGGAGTCAGTGTACGGAACCTTGATGTAGTATGGTTTCAGAATAAACCCTACCTCAATTGGGTCTTTTAAGGGTTGTAACATGATCTGGTTCACAGTTATTTAAAATAAAAGATATAAGGCTCAAAATTTATTTGTACCCACCCCTTCTTCGTGATGATCTCTAGTCCTTCATTCAGATAATTCAACACACATATTCAACTCCTAGGATAAGTTTGAAGTGTTAGATGAGGATTCAAGATAAGACTTGAAATGGCTGTCACTTTATTTTGTTTTTGTCATGGATGTCGGTGACCCTTTGATTTTTTTTTGATATAGTCACCAGATCTTATTTTGCTTTTGCTGAGAATTTAACGACCTCTTTTGATTGATGATTTTTTTATCACTAAATTTGTCCTGGGCCGCTTTTTTTAAGCTCTTAGTCCATCGGTATTTCCCTAATTTCCCTCTAAGTAGCCTTTTTGGGTGTTTGAATTAACGGGCTCTTTTATCCTCTCTTTTTTGTGTTTAGAAAGGCTCGTGACTGCCAAGGAATTGGTCATCAAAGAACAACCAACATAACTTTTGAATTTTGTATGGTTCCTTCGACACCATATGATGTGCGCGAAGAATATCACATGGTTGATCCATAGACAAAATTCATTCTCTTGTAATTCGAATGCGTAGTTAGGTTAACTGAAAACTATTCTGCCCCAGGTTGAGCGTAAGGGTTTTAAGATCCAAAAGAAACTTCTACTTCTAGGCTCGAAGTGGTTAAATAGGGATTTACTCCTTATCTCTCGAATGTTTTGGGAATTTGAAACAATGCATGTACCTAATCCATAAGATTTTATCCGAAAGCATACCTTTAACAATTATGGGTAACCGGTTACCATGATTTGGGTAACCGATTACCCATATGAAAATTAATGTTGGGGTCTGTTTAGAGCAGGTGTAACCGGTTACCATAATTTAGGTAACCGACAACCTATGCATAAATTAGCCTGGGATGCTTGTTAAGAGAGGGTATAACTGGTTACCATGATTTGGGTAACCGGTTACCAGAAACCAAATTTGTATTTTTTTGGCTATGTTATGGTTTAATTATGGTTGGAATGCTAATACTTATGTGGTGATGAAATGATGAATGTATGCATATGTAGTAAGGCCAAGGAACATATGAAAGTTGTATAGGGTAGGGTAAATTTTGGGGTATGATAGTAATCAGTTTCAGTTATAGTGGATTAATTCCTTGTTGAGAAGGAAAAATCACCTTGGTAGGATGGATAGGAGGTAGCTTAACAACATACCAGTATAAAAATAACGTTGTTATTTTTCTTATTCGTGTTATTGTATGATTGAGTTGATTTTGAAAAAGCTTTTGTTTTTAGAAACTCAATTCAAACTCCCCATCCCTTTCTTGAGTTTCTTTCCACCCTCAATACGCTATCATGAATCGAGTGAATTTCTAACGTGAAGCGTATCATCGTAAAATGGAACGGAATAGAAATGAAACTCAAAATGCTCAGAACTAAAATCATAACGAAACAAGATTTAAAGCGCGCAATGGTAGAACATAAGGTATCAATTTAAAATGATGTAAACCTTGAAATCGAAATTGAAATAAAGCATATTACAAAGATATGCACGCAAAACCATACATAATATGCTCAAAGTCGGTTTGTGTGTAGCAACAACCAAAACGGAATATCATACACAAGCATCATAACATGGAGAAATCGTATCAATATATCGAAATTTCAACGGCATAATGACATATATATGTCGAGCCCCCTAATCGAAATATAATTTTAAAAGCAATGAAATAAATTAGTAGCAAACAACAACCACATATTATATAATATTTGACTATAATCGTTACCACAATATCCACGCAACCATAATCAAAACAAAACAACTCGAAACATAACTGACATAGGAAATGCAAAACAGAAATACGTAAACAAAACAGAAGTAATTCACAATGAAAATATGACTTATGACTTGTGGTTGCATTTGTAGTTTGGTCTAAACTGTTCTGAAGCTGCAAATTTTTGTTCCGTAGAGATCGCTATATTTCCACTCGAACTGAAAATGATTAGCTCACCATGAGAGTTGAGTGGTAAACCAAAAAAGTTGGGATCCAAACAACTACTTCTTATATGTCCTTGTCCCCTCTAATTATTTTGGTGATGATTTTTTTTTGTTCTGATGTTGTTGATATTGTTGTATCTCCCTTCAAGACCAAGAAGAGTACTCATAAAAAAATTAAAAAAAGAAACCTAACAAGAGGAAAATGATGTTGATAAAGAAGAAGTTGGGAAAGCAAGGTGATGATAGTGTGTTTCTAAACAACATGTAGTTGATGAAAATTTATTAGAATGGAAAAAAAAAGATGGTGGAGGATCATGGGAAGGTTGACGGAGTTAAAGGGTGGAGTTGTTGTAGAAGTGTTTCACGGTGGATTTAGTGAGTTGTTAATGGAGGTTGAGTGAGAAGGTTGGAGAATAAGATGAAAGGAGTTGGTGAAGGAGAACTGTTGGGTGGTCCGGTGATGGATCTTGAAGGGTGAACAAGAAAGGTCCCGAGAGGAAGAGGATTCCTTTTGTGAGTGAGCACAGGGTGTTTTTGATGTGGATGTCACTTGTTTGATTTCTCCAGTAAGAAGTTTGGTTATCATTTTGATATGGAGAAAAAGGAGAGGTATAATGGTTCATGAAGGAGTTCAGAGGGAGAAGATTAAGGTGGTGGTGGAGTTATGAGCGACTGAAAACGATGGGTTAAAGATGATATTGGTGAGTAAAGATCTGTGAGTTTCAAAGGGAAAATATAAACCAACTAAAAATGTGTGAGAGAGGGTTCTTGATGGTTCTATGGGAGAACTTACATTCCTCTCTTAGTGAAATTGTTGTGACTTTTGCAGAAAAAAAGAGAATAGAAAAAAGTGTCATTTTAAGGAAATAATTTGTTTGTTATGAAGAGAAGGAAAGGATTTTTGTTCCTGAAAAATGGATCTCTTTTTTCATAAAATTGCCGCATTTCATCCAATCCTTGATCCTTTTTTTTTAAAACCTCTTCTTTGTGAGTTGTCAATCATTTGGATAATATGATGTGAGGTTTTTTTTTGTATGACCAGCCTGTATGGATCAGTTAGATTGGTTCGCATGTTAGCATTTTTTGAGATCAAAGTCATCGGATCGTTTTTCTCTTTTGTTATTGGCTAGCTCAAAAAGAAAATGATGAAGAGATATATCTGTTGGTTCCCTCGTGTTTTGTGCTTGCATATGAGGGGTGACCTCCAATGAGAGTGTGCCAAGTGTTCCCTCTTTGTTGTCAATTTATTTCTTGATTGTGTTCTACTTCTCTTATCTTCTTTTGAATTATGAAAAATAACTCTCTGGTAATTAAATTAAAACAAACAATCCAACATAAAATCAAACTAAAAACATAATTAATTCTAATTAATTCTACTAGTTATTTTGAATTAAAAAAATTAAAGGATTCAAAATAAATAAATAAAACGCGCAAAAATGTTTTTAAAAAAATGAAACTTAAGGCACTAAAATAATCAGCGCGAAATAAACTTCTCGGAAGCATACATGTTTTAATTAATTTTTGAAATAAAAAATGTCTAGTTGAAAAGGCTCAGGCTGATCAAAATGTGACCGCAAACAGAATCGAAAAAATTAAACGAGCATGCCAGGTTAAACTACGTGAATTGTAGGTTAATAAAACTAACGTCTACAAGACCGATCTTTAAATTTTTCGCGCCCGCTAATTTTACGTACATTTGACAATTGATTCAATCGGTTTGTTTGTTGATCCAAAAATTTATTCTGGTTGATATTTTAAGCATTATACGTGATTAAATGTACGTTATGCCATGGAAATGATGCAAAGTAAAAATAAAGTCAGATGCAAGAAACTTTTTAAAATGCTCTGATAAAATTGGAGTATGATAGTATGTCATCTAATATTCTATCTGTCACTCGCATTAGCAAAAAGTATCTTGAACCTTGAAATTATTGGTAAGTACCATAACACTTTAGCAGGGGTACACTTAGTAACATTGTCATTGTCACTATCATCACCATTATTATCCTTCAGCTTGTAGCGCGACTCACCATATTCCAAACATTTATTAAAATTTTCATACTCTTTCCTGTATAATATGCAGTCATTAGGGCATGCATGTATTTTGAGATACTCCAAACCCATTGGACACAATATCTTCTTGGCCTCATAATGACGATCCGGAAAATTGTTATCTTCTAGTAGCATATGTTTCAACAAATCAAGAAATTTTGTAAAAAAAATCATCCGACCACCCACTTTTTGCCTTCAAATTAAATGATTTTAACAAAGCATAAAATCGTGTAAAAATTGTGCACCCCTTATATAAAGGCTCATCTTTATCACTATATAAAGTATCATAAATATGGGATTTCATATAAGAAGATTCTCCAATATCATGGATCATATATTCTAGTCGATCATATTCATCATCTTCATCTATTTGTGACGTCACATTTTGATTTTTATTCACTTCTCCATGCCATGTCCATGTTGTATAATTTTAAGACATTCCATCATAACATAGGAGATGTAATATTTCTTTCTTTGAACGTTTTTTTATATTCCCGCAATTAACACAAGGACAATAAAAGATACCATTATTTCTGGGAAATTTTTGTTCGGAAAATTCAAGGATTTCAAGAATCTTTTTTCATACACCGGACCTAATCTAGAAACTTTCATCTAACTAAGATCCATAACAAACTCTGAAAATTTATATCAAAAGACTATTATGAATGGTACACTAATGTTACACACACAACATACTAATATGATTATATGCATATGCATATCCATCACAACAATATAATAACAAAACCTAAAGCATATTCATAACCTCATGCATTTCTTCATTTGCAATAAAGTTATAACACAAAAACAAAAACAAAAAAAGCATCACAAAATCATCACAACGAAAACATCAAAACGCCATAACAGGACACATGACAAAAAACATAACTTTGAATCAACAAAAACATCACAAAATCTGAATAAACCAAAAACACAAAGTAATCCAATTGCAACAAAATGAAAATCCACACAACATAAAGGAAAACCACACTACATCGCGCGAGAGAGACGAAGAAATGAACAATGAAAAATGAACAACGAACACAGAAAGGTAATGTACCGTACATCATAGAGGAGGAAGGGACCAAGAAATGATATTCGTTCCAAGAAATGAATGAAGATGGTGAAGAGTTCAATAGGTCACCCTTGTGTATTATGAACGAAATAAAGAACATGTTATGTTTTAATTTTGTAGGAAATAGTTTCACAAGGGTTGCTAACAACAACCATAGTGAAATATGGAAAATATGACCACAGTTGATTGAAACAACCATAATTATTCTACTTTTAATTTTTATATAACAATAAATGTTAAAGAGCACGCGCTTATTTTTATTGAAAAAATGGAAAAGCATTCATGTTGGGATTCAACGCTTGTTACCCATCTTCTATGACCATGGTTGGTACTAGGAACCGTGATGAAAATTGTTTTACTAAAATAAAATAAAAATCATGCGTGTTAAAATTGAGATATTACTATGGTTAACAAAATGGTCATAGTAATATTGTGTTACCATAGGTATATTTTATAGTAGTGAATGTACATCCACTATCAAGAACTTCATATCGCCCGACGCCAGGGGGAACATACCTAAGACATTCACCCCATACTAGTAGAAAGTCCAGGCTGTTGTCATTGACTGAAGAAGCTTAGTTGGGGCACGGTGAAGGTTAGCATGCCTCTAACATTGGTCGCACTTCTTAACGATGAAGATGTTATCCTTCATCAAGGTAGGCTAATTATATCCCGCCCTTAGCAACTTGTGGGCGAGTTCTTTTTTGCCAATATGTCTATTGCATGATATTTTTTGTACTTTGGCTGGTACCAGGGTGATTTCATGCTCGACCATACACCGTAGCATTGGAGACTATCTCCCCATTTTATAAAGTTTCCCGGGAGAAGGGTGTACTTAGCAGCATGCTTTAAGACTCTCCTTGCTTCCCCTTTGTTAGGAGGAAGTTCGTTCGCCTGCATGTAGTTCAGTATGAACGACATCCAACTAGACTCAAGAATAAGTTCTAGGGAGTAAACCTCGCCTGCCTGGATGATGGGAAGGAGAAATTCTCTTGGATTATTGTTCTATTAAACCCTCCCGTCTTCGAGGTGGCGAGTTTGGACATAGGTTTGCTCTGAAGTTGTGTTCATGGGGGAACGTGCTCTATTTCAAAAGAAGTAAAACTAGAGGATAAATTTAGTATCTTTTTCATATATTTTATCAGTTACGGTTCTTTTGTCTAGTACTGCCCGGAGTCCTGGTTGGCGACTATTTAGGAGCCACTTTTAGTTTTTAGTCTAGAGGCTCCCATTTATAAGGCGAGAACCATGTGTAGCACCTCAAATTTGCACCTATCATTGTACATATATTTTCATATTAGGTCATAGCATATCATGGTCCATTGCATAGCATTGCATTGCCTCTTTTGCCTCAAGTGCAAGCCAATCAAGAAATTAGGTCAAACTGATCAGGAGATCAGTCATTCAAGCAAGCAAGCACAATTCTCAAGGAGCCAAGGCCCTAGGGTTTGTCCAACAAGTTCACATGACTTGGAGGTCCATTTGAAGTGTTCAAGTCAAGGGTTGAAGGTTTGGAGGTCATCAGTTCATACACAGACAGTCAAAAACCCTAAAAAGTCAAAGACAGTCAACAGTCAGTCAAAGCAGTGCATGGTGGCCATTCTTGTGGAATTTGGGCACCATGCTCATTAATCAAGAGTTCATATGTCTTGGGACATCATTTGAAGTCAAGATCTCAAGGAATTAGGGTTTGGAATTCATCAGAAGAGGTTCAGTCATCCAAAACCCTAGAAAAGTCAACTGTTGGTCAACTGTTCATTTAATCAGTAATTTGATGATGGAAATTGGTTTGAGAGGTCTCATTCATGTCCATATAGTCCTCATATATCATGTCAAACACCATCATGGAAGAATTTGAAGCCAGATCAGAAATTTCCAAAAATGGAAACTGGACCTGTAACTGAAACTTACCAAAAATGGAAAGTCTTGATCCTCAAACTTACATCATGATACAAGCTTCAAATGAATTTTTGCCCAACATGAAAGTTGAAGATCTTGTTCTCCCATTTCCAAAAAGTCCAAGAACTCTCAATTCCCATGTGTGGTTGGCAAGTTATGATCGAATCGATTTCAGAAAATCTTGAACTTCAAAAGGCCATATCTCTCAAACCATTTGGCCAATTTTGGTGGGGTTTTTTCCTACAAGTCACATTTGATCCCCTCTTTCCAAAAATGTAAATTTCATGAGCCAAAACATTGCCAATCAAAATGGCATTTTTTGACTTATCTCATTTAAATGCAAGTTTGACCAAGGGTTGACTTTTTGATATAATCATTTTTCTTCCACTTGGCCAATGGAATATGCTCAGAAATGTCATTTAAAATGTGTTTGCAAGCTCAATCATGCAGTACATATGGCCATTCTTTAACTTGCTTGAAACTTGGCAAAGGTACATTTTCACCCATACTTCCATAAACCATACTTTGTACCACAACCTAGCAGCATTCTTCATCATTTTTTCTGTCATTTTGAGTACCCTAGAAGCAGCCCTAACACAGAACTTCATGCTCCAAAGGCTTCACTTTGGCACTTTTACAAAGATTGGTAAAAAGAATTTCCAAAAGGACAAAAACCTTGCCATGCTTGGTACTTCTAACAGCAGATTTCATGCACCATTTTCTGTCAAAAAATGAACACTAGACAAGCAACATAACACAGCAGACCAACCAACTTCACATTCTCAAAAAACTTCATCTTACTTGCATTTCTAAAAAATCTGTCAAACTTCAAAAAAAGACCAAGCTTGGCTTTGCCAAAAGCAACATAAAACAGCAAATCAAACTTCAGTTTCTGTCATGAAAAACCAAAGGAGCCACACAAACCATTTGGCCTAGGGAGAAAACCATGGTTCTCTCATTTTTCTCTCAAGTTTCATTCTTGCATTTCCCAATTTTTCTGTCCAAGAACTCAGAGAGAACCTGAGCCTGGCATTTGTTGTTTTCAACATCCATTAAAACAACATTTTCTGTCATTTGAAACCACAAGAAGCAGTTAGCAAAACACATCTAACACAACAGAAATCATTCATGCTAAAAAAACTACATTTTGGCATTTCTCAAAAAAACAGTCCAAAACTTCCAAAGAACTGAGCTTGGCCATTTGATTTGTACCATCACACAGCAGATTTCATGATCATTTTCTGTCACTTTGAAATCACTAGAAGCAGCCTGGCATACCAAAGAAAAGAAACTATCTTTTCTCTCCATCCTTCATTTTTTGCACTTTGGAAGTTTTCTTGAAGGAGCCTCAAAGAGCACGACTTGGTTATCATTGTTCCATCATCCAAGCAACTTTGTGACCTTGTTTTTCACCATGTTTTTCAAACTGGAGGCTCATTTTCCACAACTGTTTTCAGCAGCCACCCTTCCATGACAGTCGAGTTTTAGACCTTTTTCCAACATTCCTAAGCCAAACATCAATCACCATTCATCATTGGAGAGGTTCTAAAGCATCTGTTTCAGCCATTGGACACCAACAAACCACTGTACCACGACTGTCTTCAAAAATAGGTGAGTTTTCGACCTCAACCCTTTCCAAGACCATGATATGCTTTAGTTAGATCACACCATGCTAATCATTTTGAAATTTGAATCAATGAAAATGGTTAAGTATGCTAGAAGATATGCTAACTTGAAATCTGATGAATGAATATGTTTAGCTTCGATTCGTGATTGTTAGAGTGTTTTGATGAAAATGGATGATGGATTCTTAATGTGTGTGGTGTGCTGGTTCTAGTGATGTGCTCGGTTCGATTTTCTGGGCGTTTTGAATTTTTTCGATTTGGATGTTGAAGGATGAAGATGAAGCTACAGTGAAACCCTAATTTATTTTCAGATTTTTCTGGTTTTGTTTCACGCATGCATGGCCATTATTTTCAACAACCAATCAGCTCATTTCCTTTGCATCCCCAAAACGCAGCGCTTCATTAACTTTTCCAAGTAATTACCAACGTGCCATTCTCGTCCATTTAATCAATTAATTCATTTTTCATTTCAATATTTATTTCATTTAATTACTCAATCTTCCAAAAATCATAACTTGTTCATTTTTAATCCAAATTTAATGGGATTTTTTGTGTTGTGTTCATCATGATCTCTACTTTTTTATCATAATTTTTCCAGAATTTTGTGATCAATGGTTTTAGATTGTTATTAGGGTTTGTGACATGTGACCAATTTTTGTACACTTTGCCAAAACATTTGTGAAATGATGATACTTTATCCAATGGCTCCCAAATTGTTTGTGCTTAAACTAGACACACTCATGGTGATTTTGGTGTAGAGTTTGTGAATTTATCATTGCTGGTTTGTGAGATATGATTTTTTGAATTAGGGTGTGACAATTTGTGTCACACCATTGATGTCCAACTTGATGATTTTTGATACCATGCTTCTTGACCTCCAATTGATCTGATTTTTTGCATGAACCTACTTTTGTATGTCTAGTTTACATGTGAATTTTCTTGGAATCATTTGTGGCATTTCCTAATTGTTTGAGATTTTCTCCCCTGTCTAGTCATATGTTGACTTTTTGTGACACTTGTTCCCATTTCATTTGTGAAATTCTCATACTTTATTAGATGGACATGAAATTTTACATGGGATAACTAGACATCCTCATCTTTGCCATGGTTTTAGTCCCATTCATTTATCATACACCATATCTGATTTATGATTTTTCTAAGTTGATGCATGTTTGGTTGACTTCCTTGAGCATGTTCAAAATTGCTTTGACTTTCTGATTTTCATTGACTGCCTTCCACTTGTCCAAATGGGATGAAATTTGACATGCTTACCATGCTGTGGGTTGTGATTGATCATGATTTATTTGGTGATTTTTGGAAATGTTTTAGTTTGCTTTTGATGCAAGTCTTGCTGTTGACTTCTATGAGCTTCTAAATGCCATGTTTTGACCTAATTTGTTCATGAAATGATGATGATGATTGATATGAATGTGAACCCAATTGGTTGTGTTTCTTAATTGTTTTAACATGATTTGGGATGCTTGCCCTTTGCTGTTTTGACTTTTTTCATTCCTTTTTGACCCTAGGCTTGTCCTAGTGGTCCTGTTACTCACCTTTGAGCTTATGTTTTCAGGTTGACCAACAAATGACCAATGAGACCAACTCTTTTTGATTGAGCTTGCTTAAATATCATTGTCTAACTTGTTTGTTTTATAGGTGGCTTGGCTCACATGCCTTAAGCCTTATGCCTTGCACATTCACTTGCTTGTGTTGACTGGTTGATATCTGTTTCATTTTGATTAAACTTTGACTTGTATACTAACTGTGCTTGACTGATTTCAGGTACTTTAGTTGCTTTTAGTTCCTTGTGAACTTTGCTTTGCTTTGCTTTTTAGCAACTTGCTTGAGGTATAATCTCTTAATCTTCATGTAGTCTGGAAGACCTGGCCTGTTACTTGGCCAGGCAACTGTCTGAAGTCCTCCTTAAGAGGCAATGTTTGTGGATGTTTAATTTTGTCCTTGCATAGAGTCAAAGTCCTCCTAAGTGAAGAGGCAATTGGTGGAAGGTAGGGATATGCAATCTATCCCCCACTATTCAGTGTGTCATCTGCTTTGCTCACACCACTGTGTTGATGCATTGCAATTACAAACCCAAGATCTTGTACAATTGTACAGTTGAGTCAGTTTTAAATGTGTAGAAGGGTTCCCACTTTCTGAACCCACACATTCTTGTCTTGAGCTCTCCCAGGCCAGGGATAAGAGCTGTGAAGTCTTATCTTCACTCACCTTTCATCTGCTTCACCTTAGTCTCTCAATGGCAAGGTTAAGAGCAACATTCACCCAGTTCCAGAGGTTTGTTTGTTGAGGTTGATATGACCCCTTGACTAAAACCTAACCCTTGTTTGAGCCACTTGTTTGTGTATAGTGTGTGCTATCTGTGCTTGTATGTTTGTTTGACTTGCTTCCTGTGCAAGTTAGGTTTTGCTTGGCTTGCTCCCTGTGCAAGTTAAGTGTGTGTGTGGCTTGCTTCCTGTGTAAGTCATGTCTAGGATAGGCTGGCTCCCTGTGCCAGTTAGCTAGAAACCTTAACTTAGGGATGATTTTGCATGATAACATCTAGGCTCGAGTCGTAGTCTCCCTAGTTGTGTCTCCCTCTGTTATCTGGTTAGGCTAGTCCTTTATCCCTCTGTAGGGGAACTACGTCGCCCTGATCCTCATACCAGATGAGGTACGTAGGCAGGAGATGAGCCGATCTCTCCGGGCGCCTGTGTCTTTGTTTTGTCTTGTTGTGTGCTTGGAAGCTGATGTAAGTCCATCGAGTGGCATTTGGGTTCCAGTGTGCGTGTGTTTGGTTCGGATGCTGATGTAAGTCCAGTGATTGGCATTCAGGCTCCACGTTTGCCTTTGCCTGTGTTTTGTTTGTGTGCGTGTTAGCCGAGCTACGAATGCTCTGATTCTTCTCTCGTCCGAGAAGATACGTATGCATAGGACGCGATATCCTAGCGAGCATGTGTCGTCTCCCCAGTCCGAACTACTTCGACTCTGATGTCTATGCCTGATAGACTAAGTAGGCCCAGGATACGATGTCCTGCCGAGTCAGTTTCAGTCAGTTTCTTTTGTCTCTTTTCAGCCAGTGTGTGTGAGTTTGAGCAGTGTTTAGCAACCAATTTTCCTTCCTATTGTGCGTGGATCCCGTAGAGTACTACGGATGCGTAGGGGTGCTAATACCTTCCCTTCGCATAACCGACTCCCGAACCCATTCTCTTTGGTCGCGAGACCATGTTCTTTTCCAGGTTTACTCTGAGCGTTTCCTTTCCCTCTTTTGGGATAAATAACGCACGGTGGCGGCTCTGTTGTTTCTTTCTTTTCCCGCCGGTTTTTCGCGTAATGCGACAGCTGGCGACTCTGCTGGGGACTAGAGAAGTTGACCTGTGCTGGTCCGTCTTCCCTAAACGAGTCTCTCCTAGAGCTCTCTAGGTTAGGGCTTTTGGTTGCTTTGTGCTGTTATTTATTGCATTCATTTGTATATATGTGCATTTATTGTTTGCATTTATTGTTTGCATTAATGTTTGCATTCATATTCATCTGTTCACCTGGCTGGTTGTCTGTTTCTCTCTGTTGGGGTGGGAGTTACATGAGGTAAAAGGCCCAATACCCAGGCTATGAGTGAAATCTAGGATACTTAGGAATAGAGTGATTCATGGGAAGCGGGTGGTATTGCGCCACTTAGCGGAACATTGATATCACGAGCAGTTCAGACCCTGGTGGGATATTATCGTTACATACTTCGGGTGTGTATATGATGATGTTCTGCGAAAGGTTATTTATGCTGCGTTTCTCTCGACCTTACCCTGGCCTAGATGACACCCGTGAGTGGGGAGGGAATGATCATTATTACAGGTACAGTTGGTGACTTGTTGGTGACTTGTTGGTGACTTGTGATCCTGTTGGTGACTATTGGTTCAGAATTTTGGGGTCTCATATGACTTTGGGTTTCAGATGAATTTGTGGTTCCGAGTTCAAGCCGAAGCTTTGATCCTGTGTTCTGAGAGACACAGCCAACCAGTCGTGTCTGCATCATTTGCATCATAGTATATTTATTTTTCAAAAGAAACGCAATAAAAAAGATACAAAAAAAAAGGGGAAAAAGAAAACAAAAAAAACTAATCCCTGCATGCATATCATTTCTCAGGTACATTCCAGAGCTTGTTCACTGATAGAGATGGCAACAGTCCCAGAGTTGAAGCGGAAGACTTGTTCCTACAGCTTTCACCGTGAACCTTTGACGTCTCTGATTGAGTTGAGCAACCTTATGACCAGTGGTAACCAGAAGGGGTTTGTTGACCAGTATGGAGATATTCTGACACTGTTGAAGATGGTAGTCGATCCGGTGCCGTTGCAGACTCTTTTACAGTTCTACGACCCAGAGCTTCATTGTTTCACCTTTCAAGATTATCAGTTGGCGCCTACTCTTGAGGAGTACTCCATTTTGCTGAGTGTCCCGGTCCGGTATCAGGTTCCTTTCTTGGATGTGCCCAAGGAGGTTGATTTCAGAGTTGTTGCCAGAGCTCTCCATTTGGGTATCAAGGAAGTCAGTGATAGTTGGAAGTCCAGTGGGGATGTTGTAGGTTTGCCTTTGAAGTTTCTGTTGAGGGTAGCTAGAGAAGAAGCAGAGAAGGGAAGTTGGGAAGCATTTCATGCTCAGTTGGCCGTCATGATCTACGGGATCGTCCTGTTTCCGAGTATGCCCAATTTTGTTGACTATGCTGCAGTCAGTATTTTCATTGGAGGAAATCCAGTTCCTACTCTGTTGGCTGACACTTACTATGCTATTCACAGTAGGCATGGTAAGGGTGGGGCTATCAGGTGTTGTCTCCCGCTTTTGCTCAGATGGTTCTTGTCTCTTCTGCCAGTCAGTGGACCTTTTGTGGATGCTCAGAGCACGCATAAGTGGACTCAGAGGGTTATGTCTCTTACTTCCTATGATATCAGATGGCAATCTTACCGGATGGATGTGCGTAACGTCATTATGAGCTGTGGAGGATTCTGTAATGTGCCACTCGTAGGGACTAGGGGTTGCATCAATTACAACCCGGTTCTTTCTCTTCGCCAGTTGGGGTTTGTGATGAAGGGAAGACCACTTGAGGCTGAGGTAGCTGAAAGTGTGTATTTTGAGAAGCAGAGTGACCCGGATAGATTGGAGCAGATAGGAAGAGCTTGGAAGTCTATTGGTGTGAAGGATGGATCTGTCTTAGGGAAGAAGTTTGCCGTTGCTATGCCCGATTACACTGATTGGGTCAAGGAGAGAGTAGAAACTTTGTTGTTACCCTACGATAGGATGGAGCCGTTGCAGGAGCAACCACCTTTGATTCTTGCTGAGAGTGTGCCTGCGGAGCACTACAAGCAAGCCCTGATGGAGAATCGCCGTTTGAGAGGGAAGGAGCAAGATACCCAGATGGAGCTGTACAAAGCCAAAGCTGATAGGTTGAACTTGGCTCATCAACTCAGAGGAGTGCGAGAAGAAGATGCTAGCAGACTGAGAAGCAAGAAGAGATCCTACGAGGAGGTGGAGAGCATGTTAGATGCAGAACACCGGGAGTGCTTGAGGCTGCAGAGAGCTGAGGCCAGCTATCAGAAGAAGATCAGAGACTTGGAGAAGCAACTCAGAGATAAAGACATCCAGTTGAAGAAGGAAGTAGACTTGAGACAGGCATCAGAGAACCACCTTGGAGGAGAAGTGGTAGAGCTTAGACGACAACTGAAGGAGAAGATCACTCTTTTGCCAGAATGTTCAGAATGTGACATGTTGATAGACCAGTGTCAGTACTTGAAGACTCTCATTCCGGGAGGCCGTTTGTCTTAGCTTGTATCTTTGATATGTATGTTGAGAATCACCTCCAGGCTTGTTGGATGGGATTCATTTGTTGTACTCCGATTGTTTGGATTTTCTTTGTCGATTTCGTTGTATGATCCTGTTACTCATATAGATGAGGTTGTTGGTTTCACCTTGTACTCATCACTCTTGTGTATGTTGTTTCTGTGCTTCTGTGTTGTTCTTGCTGCAGGTTGCCATCTTTTGAAGATGAATCAGGCTCTTTGAATGCCTGAGAAATGAACATATCATGTGCATCATACGCATCATTAGCACCATACTCATATCATTTTGCATAACAGGTGTTCTTGGTCGTGACTTCTCACTCTTGTTCCTGTTCAGGCAGGATAGCTGATCAACGTCCGCACCGCTACTCAACAAGACTGAATCAACAGAGAGGTATGGATCAAGTTCAAGCAGAGTTGGCTGAGATGAAGGCTAACATGGCCCAGTTTATGAATATGATGCAAGGGGTTGCGCAAGGTCAGGAAGAGCTTCGAGCCATGGTTCAGAGACAAGAGGCTGCAAATCCACCGGTCAACCATGCTCCGCCAGAGGGAGGCCCGGTCAATGATAACAATGTTGCTGCTACTGTACCCATCAACAACTATGCTGTAGGTGATGAGTTGGCGGGTATTCGAATCAACGGTCAACCTATTGTTCCAGATGCCGCTAATGCCAGAGCAATCCGTGCCCCGGCCCGTAATCCTGCTACGATTGTTGACAGACAAGAGGATATGTTCTCTCTGCTCAGTGAAGACGAAGACGTTCTGGGAAGGGTTGGTGAGAGAGATCGTAAAGTTGAGGCTCTTGCTGAGAAGATCCGTGCTATGGAATGTCAGAATTCCCTCGGTTTTGATGTTACCAATATGGGGTTGGTGGAAGGT
The DNA here is from genome assembly GCF_024323335.1 of Lathyrus oleraceus. NCBI lineage: Eukaryota > Viridiplantae > Streptophyta > Magnoliopsida > Fabales > Fabaceae > Lathyrus > Lathyrus oleraceus. Next base: position 233,924,190 of record NC_066585.1, read on the forward strand.
TTGAGAATCCCTCACAAGTTCAAAGCACCTTCCTTCGATAAATACAACGGTACTTCTTGCCCTCGCACCCATGTGCAGGCTTATTATCGAAAAATCTCTGCGTATACCGATGATGAAAAGATGTGGATGTATTTTTTCCAAGATAGTCTATCTGGGGCTTCTTTGGACTGGTACATGGAATTAAAGAGAGATTCTATCCGCTGTTGGAGGGATCTGGGTGAGGCCTTTTTGAGGCAATACAAACACAACATGGACATGGCACCTAGTCGGACTCAGCTGCAGAGTCTATGTCAGAAATCCGGAGAGAGCTTCAAGGAGTACGCCCAGAGGTGGCGTGAACTGGCTGCTAGAGTTCAACCCCCTATGCTGGAAAGGGAGTTGACAGATATGTTTATCGGTACTCTTCAAGGTGTGTTTATGGACCGGATGGGGAGCTGCCCATTCGGTAGTTTTTCTGATGTTGTCATTTGTGGAGAGAGGACTGAGAGCTTGATTAAAACTGGGAAGATCCAAGATGCTGGTTCCTCTTCTTCTAAGAAGCCGTTTGCTGGGGCACCTCGTCGAAGAGAGGGTGAAACTAATGCTGTTCAACACCGCAGAGATCAGAACAGAATTGAATACCGTCAAGCTGCTGCAGTGACCATTCCGGCACCTCAACCTCGTCAACAACAACAACAAAGAGTTCAACAACCGCAACAACAACAACAACAGCAACGTCCGTATCAGCCCAAACAAAGGATGCCTGATCGACGTTTTGATTCGCTACCCATGTCGTACGCCGAGCTGCTGCCCGAACTACTCAGGTTGGGGATGGTTGAGTTACGTACAATGGCTCCGCCTACAGTATTGCCTCCGGGGTACGACGCCAACGTCCGCTGTGACTTTCACTCTGGGGCACCAGGGCATCATACTGAGAAGTGTCGGGCTCTCCAGCACAAGGTCCAAGATCTGATCGATGCCAAGGCAATCAACTTCGCTCCAGTGCCTAACGTCGTAAACAACCCTATGCCTCAGCATGGTGGGCATAGAGTGAACAATATTGAGGGGAAAGAAGCTGAAGATCTGGTTGTTAATGTTGATGATGTTCAGACTTCTCTGCTAGTTGTGAAGGGCCGTCTGCTGAATGAGGGTGTCTACTCGGGCTGTGATAAGGATTGTTTGGGCTGTGCAGAATCAGAGAATGGTTGCGACCAGTTAAGGGCCGGTATCCAGGGTATGATGGATGAAGGTTGTTTGCAATTCAGTAGGGCTGTAAAAGATCGTGGAACAGTGTCAACTATCACCATTTACTTTAAACCGTCTGAAGGACGTGGACAAAGGGTCGTTAGTGCACCTGCAGCAAATGGTACCCCGGTTACCATTCCCGTGCCTGTAACCATCAGTGCTCCAACTACTATCGTTGTGTCTGGAAGAAGGGATGTTGAGAATAGTAGAGTCGTGCCGTGGAGGTATGATAATGCTCACCGCAGTGATAGAAGGGCTGAAGGTCAGACGAGACCAGTGAATCAAACTCCAGTGACAATTGGTTTACCGAATAGAGTTCCTGCAACTGTTGGTCCGGCTGTGGATAATGTAGGGGGTCCAGGAGGTTTTACCAGAAGCGGTCGTCTGTTCGCACCGCAGCCTTTGAGGGACAATAATGCTGAGGCTCTCGCCAGAGCAAAGGGTAAGCAAGTTGTGGTTGAGGAAGAACCTGTCCAGAAGGAAGCGCCCGAGGGGTCATTTGAGAAGGACGTGGAGGAGTTTATGAAGATAATCAAGAAGAGTGACTACAAGATTGTAGATCAGTTGAACCAAACTCCATCCAAGATTTCTATACTTTCACTGTTGATGTGCTCTGAGGCACACCGTAATGCCTTGCTGAAGATGTTGAATCTGGCTTACGTGCCTCAGGAGATTTCTGTCAATCAACTGGAGGGTGTGATGGCCAATGTGAGCACCCAGCATGGCGTAGGTTTCACCAACCTGGACTTACCACCTGAAGGGCGAAACCATAACAAAGCCTTGCACATCACCATGGAGTGCAAGGGGGCAGTGTTGTCTCACGTATTGGTGGATACCGGGTCGTCGCTGAATGTGTTGCCTAAGCAGATTCTGAAGAAGATTGATGCGGAAGGGTCTGTGCTTACTCCCAGTGACCTGATCGTTCGTGCTTTCGACGGTTCCAAACGTTCTGTGTGTGGAGAAGTTACCTTGCCTGTGAAGATAGGTCCTGAGGTATTCAATATCATCTTCTATGTTATGGACATCCAGCCCGCCTATAGTTGTTTATTGGGGCGTCCATGGATTCATGCAGCAGGGGCAGTCTCGTCGACTCTCCATCAAAAGCTCAAGTATGTCTGGAACGGTCAGATTGTGACTGTATGCGGTGAAGAAGAGATTCTGGTGAGTCATCTATCCTCGTTCAAATATGTTGAGGTGGATGGCGAGATCCACGAAACCTTATGCCAGGCGTTTGAGACTGTGGCTCTTGAGAAAGTGGCGTACGCTAAGCAGAGGAAGCCAGGTGCTTCAATTACTTCTTACAAGCAGGCTAAGGAGGTTGTTGATTCTGGCAAAGCTGAAGGCTGGGGCAAGATGGCGGATTTGCCGGTTAAAGAAGACAAATTTGGCGTTGGTTACGAGCCTCTCCAAGCAGAGAAGAATGGTCAAGCGGGTCCGAGTACCTTTACCAGCGCTGGGCTGATGAATCATGGCGATGTCTCTGCAACCGGTAGTGAAGACTGTGACAGTGATTGTGATTTGGACAACTGGGTTCGCCCGTGTGCACCAGGGGGGTCTATCAACAACTGGACGGCTGAAGAAGTGGTTCAAGTTACTCTTCTGACAGAGTAATTTTCTGTTGTTTTGTCATTTTTGCATGAAAATCCTACGTTCTGCCCAGGGCGTAGTGATTCATTGTAGGGCCTCATCATGTTTTAATGATTATCATTAATGAAGGACATTTTTTGAAATCAAACTTTGTGATCCCTGTCTTTCTATTTTTTGTTTTCATCCTTTTTCAAAAACAATAAAAATGGCAATGTTTTTGTTTTTTTTGTGACTTTATTGAACTCTTTTTCTAAAACAAAGCATTAAACATGCAGAAGCGATCTTGTGGCATTCACTATGAACAGTTCTGTTATGGCTCAGTATGATTTCGACAATCCCATCTACCAAGCTGAAGAGGAGAGTGAGGAAGACTGTGAACTTCCTGCAGAATTGGTCAGATTGCTAAAGCAGGAGGAAAGGGTCATCCAACCTCATCAAGAGGAATTGGAGGTTGTTAATTTGGGTACTGAGGACGCCAAAAGAGAAATCAAGATTGGGGCTGCTTTAGAGGACTCTGTCAAGAGGAGGCTGATTGAGATGCTGAGAGAATATGTGGAGATATTCGCCTGGTCATATCAAGATATGCCTGGTTTGGATACAGACATTGTGGTGCATCGATTACCTCTTAGAGAAGAGTGTCCGTCGGTCAAGCAGAAGCTTCGCAGAACAAGTCCTGATATGGCTGTCAAGATCAAGGAAGAGGTTCAGAAGCAGTGGGATGCAGGTTTCCTGGCTGTTACAAGTTATCCCCCATGGGTGGCCAACATCGTTCCTGTGCCGAAGAAGGACGGTAAAGTCAGAATGTGTGTCGATTACCGGGATTTGAATAGAGCGAGTCCGAAAGATGATTTCCCATTACCTCACATTGATGTATTGGTTGATAATACAGCTCAATCCTCGGTATTCTCTTTCATGGATGGTTTCTCTGGATATAATCAGATCAAGATGGCGCCAGAGGACATGGAAAAGATGACATTCATTACACCTTGGGGCACGTTCTGTTATAAGGTGATGCCATTTGGGCTAAAGAATGCTGGTGCTACCTATCAGAGGGCAATGACGACTCTCTTTCATGACATGATGCACAAAGACATTGAAGTATACGTAGATGATATGATTGCGAAGTCGCAGACAGAAGAGGAGCACCTGGTTAATTTGCAGAAGCTGTTTGACCGGTTGAGAAAGTTCAAGCTGAGGTTGAATCCGAACAAGTGTACGTTTGGGGTGAGATCAGGGAAGCTGTTAGGCTTCATTGTCAGTGAAAAAGGGATTGAGGTTGATCCAGCGAAAGTCCAAGCTATTCAAGAGATGCCTGAACCAAAAACGGAAAAGCAGGTCCGTGGGTTTTTAGGGAGATTGAACTACATTGCAAGGTTCATATCTCATCTAACAGCCACGTGCGAACCAATTTTCAAACTGCTTAGAAAGAATCAAGCGATCAGGTGGAATGATGACTGTTAGAAAGCTTTTGACAAGATAAAGGAGTATTTACAGAAACCTCCAATCCTTATACCTCCAGTTCCAGGGAGACCTTTGATAATGTACCTGTCAGTGACTGAGAACTCGATGGGGTGTGTATTGGGACAGCATGACGAGTCTGGTCGAAAAGAGCATGCCATATACTACCTTAGCAAAAAGTTTACCGACTGTGAAACAAGATATTCACTGCTCGAGAAAACTTGCTGTGCTTTGGCCTGGGCTGCTCGCCGACTGAGGCAGTATATGTTGAACCATACTACCTTATTGATTTCTAAGATGGATCCAGTGAAGTACATCTTTGAGAAACCAGCTCTCACCGGACGTGTTGCCCGTTGGCAGATGATTCTAACAGAGTATGACATTCAGTATACGTCCCAGAAGGCCATCAAAGGTAGTATTCTGTCAGACTACCTCGCCGAGCAACCGATTGAAGATTATCAGCCTATGATGTTTGAATTCCCTGATGAAGACATCATGTATCTGAAGATGAAAGATTGCGAAGAGCCTCTTGTTGAGGAAGGACCGGATCCGGATGACAAATGGACACTGATGTTTGATGGGGCTGTGAATATGAACGGTAACGGTGTTGGGGCAGTATTGATCAATCCTAAAGGTGCTCATATACCTTTTTCTGCCAGATTGACGTTTGACGTCACCAACAACGAAGCTGAGTATGAGGCTTGTATCATGGGGATAGAAGAAGCCATTGATCTGAGGATCAAAACGCTTGACATTTATGGAGATTCCGCTCTAGTGATCAATCAAGTCAACGGAGATTGGAATACGAACCAGCCGCATTTGATTCCGTATAGAGATTACACCAGAAGAATATTGACGTTCTTCAAGAAGGTGAAGTTGTATCATGTCCCCCGGGATGAGAATCAGATGGCTGATGCTTTGGCAACTTTGTCGTCTATGATCAAAGTTCATTGGTGGAATCATGTGCCACATGTTGCTGTGAATCGACTCGAGAGGCCTGCGTATGTGTTTGCAGCCGAGTCTGATGTGATTGATGAGAAGCCGTGGTATTATGACATCAAGAACTTCCTCAAGACTCAGGAGTATCCTGAAGGTGCGTCGAAGAATGACAAGAAAACCCTGAGGAGGCTAGCTGGAAGCTTCTATTTGAATCAGGATGATGTGCTGTATAAGAGAAACTTTGACATGGTCTTGCTCAGATGCGTGGACAGACCCGAGGCGGACATGTTAATGCAGGAAGTTCATGAAGGTTCCTTCGGTACTCATGCCGGCGGACATGCTATGGCTAAGAAATTGTTGAGAGCGGGTTATTACTGGATGACTATGGAATCCGATTGTTTCAAGTATGCTCGGAAGTGCCATAAGTGTCAAATTTATGCTGATAAGGTGCATGTACCACCAAGCCCTCTGAATGTCATGAATTCGCCTTGGCCGTTCGCCATGTGGGGCATTGATATGATTGGGAAGATTGAGCCTACTGCTTCGAATGGACATCGCTTCATCTTGGTTGCGATTGATTATTTCACCAAATGGGTAGAAGCAGCTTCCTATGCTAACGTTACCAAACAAGTGGTTACCCGGTTCATCAAGAAAGAGATCATCTGTCGTTATGGAGTTCCTGAGAGAATCATCACTGACAATGGTTCGAATCTCAATAACAAGATGATGAAAGAGCTTTGTAAAGATTTCAAGATTGAACATCACAATTCTTCTCCTTACAGACCGAAGATGAATGGTGCTGTAGAAGCGGCAAACAAGAATATCAAGAAGATTGTGCAGAAGATGGTCGTTACGTACAAGGATTGGCATGAGATGCTGCCTTTCGCTTTGCATGGGTACCGTACCTCAGTACGTACGTCGACCGGGGCAACCCCTTACTCCCTTGTGTATGGTATGGAAGCCGTCCTACCTGTTGAAGTGGAGATTCCTTCTCTGAGAGTTTTATTGGATGTCAAGCTGGACGAAGCCGAGTGGATTCGAACAAGGTTTAACGAGTTGAGCCTTATCGAGGAGAGACGGCTAGCAGCTGTATGCCATGGACAGTTGTATCAGTGAAGGATGAAGCGAGCCTTTGATCAGAAAGTGCGTCCTCGAAGCTATCAGATCGGTGATCTAGTTTTGAAAAGGATCCTCCCTCCCGGTGCAGATAACAGGGGCAAGTGGACTCCTAATTATGAAGGTCCGTATGTTGTGAAGAAGGTATTCTCCGGTGGAGCCTTGATGCTTACAACTATGGATGGTGAAGATTTTCCGTCTCCTGTTAACTCAGATGTAGTCAAAAAATACTTCGCATAAATTGACCCGCTGGACAAAAAGAAAAAAAAGTCCAGGCAAAAAAAAAGGGCATCCCGGCGAACCAAAAAAAAAAACAGAAAGAAAAGGTTCGGGCAAAAATTAGGGATAAAATGAAAAAATTGTACACCCGGTAAGTCGAAAACCCGCAAGGGCGGCTTAGGCAAAAATGGGTATCCCGGTGGATTGAAAACCCGAAAAGGGCGATCCAGGCAAAAATTAGGGATTAAAGCGAAGACTACAGTCTGAGTTGTCTGTACTTCGTCGAGCTTTGTCGTCTGCCATCTCGAAAGATGTGATCCGTCCAGTCATTCTTCTCAGAAAGCAAGGAGTTGGGAGGAAAACTGATAATCTGTGAGTTATAACAGAACTAGGAAATAGTGGATGCCGTGTTCACATTGCCATTAGGATAGATTTTTTCCTTTTGTGCGCAATTACCTCTTTCTAGGAATTGCTTCCCGATGTATTTGCCTCTTCAGGCACATTTTCAATCAATAAAAGTCGTTATTCAGATAAATAGCTCTTTGGTTTTTACTTTTACTTGTTTTGTTTGCAAAAAATGTCTGAATTTTTTGATAAGCATCGCATATAAAAACATGAGGGCTACACAATAACGTGCAGAAAGGTAAAACATTTGAAAATCATTTTGAATGTTGAGGACACTTGAGCGTATCTTGTCCATGTATCCCCTGGGGGGCATTTTGTTGTGCTGTTTTTCAGATTGGCATCTGGGAGGACGCCTCCTCAGCAGATATGTTCCCTAAGCAAGTTTGGAAGCTATCAGAGCTATGTTCCCCTGCGAAGACGTCTGTGGATAGTGCCTTCTATTCCCCAACAGATCTAAGGATTGCCTATCCCCAGCAGGCCTGTATTTGCCGATTTCCTCCCCGAGTGAGGCAGGTTCAGTGAAATTTATCTCCAGCGTTTATCCTACCTGTGGACTGAAGGATATCCCCAGCGGAGTCTACCTTTCCCCAGCAGCAGTGCTACTCTTCAACATGAGTGTGAAATCGCTTTACCGTTCCCCAAGCAGAGTTCCCCGCAGAGTATTTCCCCAAGAGGAGTCTCCCCACAGAGTCAGAGTATTTGATCATTTTGGCTCCCTAGCCAGGGTTCATTTGCATTTTGCATGTAGTAATCATTGCATCCTCAAAAATCGCGTAGCATTTCCATTCCTAAATGGAGCATTACGCCATAGAAAAAATCAAACATATGCATTCATATGTTCGAAACCCCATCAAACCGTATCCCCTGCAGAGACGGATTTTTATTCAACCTGTACAACGCATTGGCTACAGTTGCTCCAGTCAACATTTGGTGTTTATAATCCCCACAGAGGTTTATTTCCTCACCTGTTGATGACAGAAAGTTTGTTTCTCCCCAGTGAGACCTCCTGCAAGTGTTCAGCCTAGCCCTGTCATCTTGAGAATGTCAGTATACCCTGTCAGCACCCGGGTGTGTTGTTTCTTTGGTGTCGGTAAACACCATCTTTCGGTGATTCCCAGTCGTGCGTAAGTGTCTGGTTTTCTTTGATGTCTGTAAGCATCATCTTTCGATGTTCGTAACATCGTTATCCCTTCCCTAGTGAAGATTACTCCTCTCCGTTGGTGTCGATAAACGTTGAGTTTTTCCCGATCATCCGTTGATGATTTGGATGTGTTCACTCCCCCAGAAGAGTTTCCTCCTCTCCGTTGGTGTCGATAAACGTCGAGTTTTTCCTAGTCATCCGGTGATGTCTAGTTGTACCCTCCCCATGTGGACTTACCTCTCCGTTGGTGTCGATAAACGTCGAGTTTTTCCTAGTCGTCCGGTGATGTCTAGTTGTGTTTCTCTTATTCCCATTCATCTGTAAATGTCTGGTCGATCTTTTTGGTGTCTGTAAGCATCATCTTTCGATGTCTGTAAACGTCGAGTATTCCCATTCATCTGTAAATGTCTGGTCGATCTTTTTGGTGTCTGTAAACATCATCTTTCGATGTCTGTAAACGTCGAGTATTCCCATTCATCTGTAAATGTCTGGTCGATCTTTTTGGTGTCTGTAAACATCATCTTTCGATGTCCGTAAACGTCGAGTATTCCCATTCATCTGTAAATGTCTGGTCGATCTTTTTGGTGTCTGTAAACATCATCTTTCGATGTCGGTAAACGTCGAGTTTTTTCCCATTCATCCGTTGATGTCTGGTCGAGTCCTCCCAGTCATTCATTAATGTCTGGTTACCTCTCCGTTGGTTTCGATAAACGTCGAGTTTTTCCTGGTCGTCCCCAGTTGGTTACCCCTCCGTTGGTCCCGATAAACGTTGAGTTTTTCCCATTTCGTCCGTTGACGTATGGTTGTATCCCTTCCAGTTATTCAATAATGTCTGGTCACCTCTCCGTTGGTTCAGATAAACGTCGAGTTTTTCCTAGTTGTCCGTTGGCATCTAGTTGTGATTTCTTTTCCCATTCATCGTCGTTGCGATGTCTGGATGTGGCCGTACCCTTTGAAAACAAAAACCAATAAATACCCAGTAATAAATATCAAATCCCGGTGGACGTTTCCGTTGGTGGATCCCTGTATTGTGCAAATTCTACGGTTCTTGGTATTCAATCCCTGTTTACCCTGAAAGTCTGACAGTCGTTGCTCTCATCCATTCGGGTTCCCAGCTGATTGAATAGGGGCAGCTGTAGCACCTCAAATTTGCACCTATCATTGTACATACATTTTCATATTAGGTCATAGCATATCATGGTCCATTGCATAGCATTGCATTGCCTCTTTTGCCTCAAGTGCAAGCCAATCAAGAAATTAGGTCAAACTGATCAGGAGATCAGTCAGTCAAGCAAGCAAGCACAATTCTCAAGGAGCCAAGGCCCTAGGGTTTGTCCAACAAGTTCACATGACTTGGAGGTCCATTTGAAGTGTTCAAGTCAAGGGTTGAAGGTTTGGAGGTCATCAGTTCATACACAGACAGTCAAAAACCCTAGAAAGTCAAAGACAGTCAACAGTCAGTCAAAGCAGTGCATGGTGGCCATTCTTGTGGAATTTGGGCACCATGCTCATTAATCAAGAGTTCATATGTCTTGGGACATCATTTGAAGTCAAGATCTCAAGGAATTAGGGTTTGGAATTCATCAGAAGAGGTTCAGTCATCCAAAACCCTAGAAAAGTCAACTGTTGGTCAACTGTTCATTTAATCAGTAATTTGATGATGGAAATTGGTTTGAGAGGTCTCATTCATGTCCATATAGTCCTCATATATCATGTCAAACACCATCATGGAAGAATTTGAAGCCAGATCAGAAATTTCCAAAAATGGAAACTGGACCTGTAACTGAAACTTACCAAAAATGGAAAGTCTTGATCCTCAAACTTACATCATGATACAAGCTTCAAATGAATTTTTGCCCAACATGAAAGTTGAAGATCTTGTTCTCCCATTTCCAAAAAGTCCAAGAACTCTCAATTCCCATGTGTGGTTGGCAAGTTATGATCGAATCGATTTCAGAAAATCTTGAACTTCAAAAGGCCATATCTCTCAAACCATTTGGCCAATTTTGGTGGGGTTTTTTCCTACAAGTCACATTTGATCCCCTCTTTCCAAAAATGTAAATTTCATGAGCCAAAACATTGCCAATCAAAATGGCATTTTTTGACTTATCTCATTTAAATGCAAGTTTGACCAAGGGTTGACTTTTTGATATAATCATTTTTCTTCCACTTGGCCAATGGAATATGCTCAGAAATGTCATTTAAAATGTGTTTGCAAGCTCAATCATGCAGTACATATGGCCATTCTTTAACTTGCTTGAAACTTGGCAAAGGTACATTTTCACCCATACTTCCATAAACCATACTTTGTACCACAACCTAGCAGCATTCTTCATCATTTTTTCTGTCATTTTGAGTACCCTAGAAGCAGCCCTAACACAGAACTTCATGCTCCAAAGGCTTCACTTTGGCACTTTTACAAAGATTGGTAAAAAGAATTTCCAAAAGGACAAAAACCTTGCCATGCTTGGTACTTCTAACAGCAGATTTCATGCACCATTTTCTGTCAAAAAATGAACACTAGACAAGCAACATAACACAGCAGACCAACCAACTTCACATTCTCAAAAAACTTCATCTTACTTGCATTTCTAAAAAAATCTGTCAAACTTCAAAAAAAGACCAAGCTTGGCTTTGCCAAAAGCAACATAAAACAGCAAATCAAACTTCAGTTTCTGTCATGAAAAACCAAAGGAGCCACACAAACCATTTGGCCTAGGGAGAAAACCATGGTTCTCTCATTTTTCTCTCAAGTTTCATTCTTGCATTTCCCAATTTTTCTGTCCAAGAACTCAGAGAGAACCTGAGCCTGGCATTTGTTGTTTTCAACATCCATTAAAACAACATTTTCTGTCATTTGAAACCACAAGAAGCAGTTAGCAAAACACATCTAACACAACATAAATCATTCATGCTAAAAAAACTACATTTTGGCATTTCTCAAAAAAACAGTCCAAAACTTCCAAAGAACTGAGCTTGGCCATTTGATTTGTACCATCACACAGCAGATTTCATGATCATTTTCTGTCACTTTGAAATCACTAGAAGCAGCCTGGCATACCAAAGAAAAGAAACTATCTTTTCTCTCCATCCTTCATTTTTTGCACTTTGGAAGTTTTCTTGAAGGAGCCTCAAAGAGCACGACTTGGTTATCATTGTTCCATCATCCAAGCAACTTTGTGACCTTGTTTTTCACCATGTTTTTCAAACTGGAGGCTCATTTTCCACAACTGTTTTCAGCAGCCACCCTTCCATGACAGTCGAGTTCTAGACCTTTTTCCAACATTCCTAAGCCAAACATCAATCACCATTCATCATTGGAGAGGTTCTAAAGCATCTGTTTCAGCCATTGGACACCAACAAACCACTGTACCACGACTGTCTTCAAAAATAGGTGAGTTTTCGACCTCAACCTTTTCCAAGACCATGATATGCTTTAGTTAGATCACACCATGCTAATCATTTTGAAATTTGAATCAATGAAAATGGTTAAGTATGCTAGAAGATATGCTAACTTGAAATCTGATGAATGAATATGTTTAGCTTCGATTCATGATTGTTAGAGTGTTTTGATGAAAATGGATGATGGATTCTTAATGTGTGTGGTGTGCTGGTTCTAGTGATGTGCTCGGTTCGATTTTCTGGGCGTTTTGAATTTTTTCGATTTGGATGTTGAAGGATGAAGATGAAGCTACAGTGAAACCCTAATTTATTTTCAGATTTTTCTGGTTTTGTTTCACGCATGCATGGCCATTATTTTCAACAACCAATCAGCTCATTTCCTTTGCATCCCCAAAACGCAGCGCTTCATTAACTTTTCCAAGTAATTACCAACGTGCCATTCTCGTCCATTTAATCAATTAATTCATTTTTCATTTCAATATTTATTTCATTTAATTACTCAATCTTCCAAAAATCATAACTTGTTCATTTTTAATCCAAATTTAATGGGATTTTTTGTGTTGTGTTCATCATGATCTCTACTTTTTTATCATAATTTTTCCAGAATTTTGTGATCAATGGTTTTAGATTGTTATTAGGGTTTGTGACATGTGACCAATTTTTGTACACTTTGCCAAAACATTTGTGAAATGATGATACTTTATCCAATGGCTCCCAAATTGTTTGTGCTTAAACTAGACACACTCATGGTGATTTTGGTGTAGAGTTTGTGAATTTATCATTGCTGGTTTGTGAGATATGATTTTTTGAATTAGGGTGTGACAATTTGTGTCACACCATTGATGTCCAACTTGATGATTTTTGATACCATGCTTCTTGACCTCCAATTGATCTGATTTTTTTGCATGAACCTACTTTTGTATGTCTAGTTTACATGTGAATTTTCTTGGAATCATTTGTGGCATTTCCTAATTGTTTGAGATTTTCTCCCCTGTCTAGTCATATGTTGACTTTTTGTGACACTTGTTCCCATTTCATTTGTGAAATTCTCATACTTTATTAGATGGACATGAAATTTTACATGGGATAACTAGACATCCTCATCTTTGCCATGGTTTTAGTCCCATTCATTTATCATACACCATATCTGATTTATGATTTTTCTAAGTTGATGCATGTTTGGTTGACTTCCTTGAGCATGTTCAAAATTGCTTTGACTTTCTGATTTTCATTGACTGCCTTCCACTTGTCCAAATGGGATGAAATTTGACATGCTTACCATGCTGTGGGTTGTGATTGATCATGATTTATTTGGTGATTTTTGGAAATGTTTTAGTTTGCTTTTGATGCAAGTCTTGCTGTTGACTTCTATGAGCTTCTAAATGCCATGTTTTGACCTAATTTGTTCATGAAATGATGATGATGATTGATATGAATGTGAACCCAATTGGTTGTGTTTCTTAATTGTTTTAACATGATTTGGGATGCTTGCCCTTTGCTGTTTTGACTTTTTTCATTCCTTTTTGACCCTAGGCTTGTCCTAGTGGTCCTGTTACTCACCTTTGAGCTTATGTTTTCAGGTTGACCAACAAATGACCAATGAGACCAACTCTTTTTGATTGAGCTTGCTTAAATATCATTGTCTAACTTGTTTGTTTTGTAGGTGGCTTGGCTCACATGCCTTAAGCCTTATGCCTTGCACATTCACTTGCTTGTGTTGACTGGTTGATATCTGTTTCATTTTGATTAAACTTTGACTTGTATACTAACTGTGCTTGACTGATTTCAGGTACTTTAGTTGCTTTTAGTTCCTTGTGAACTTTGCTTTGCTTTGCTTTTTAGCAACTTGCTTGAGGTATAATCTCTTAATCTTCATGTAGTCTGGAAGACCTGGCCTGTTACTTGGCCAGGCAACTGTCTGAAGTCCTCCTTAAGAGGCAATGTTTGTGGATGTTTAATTTTGTCCTTGCATAGAGTCAAAGTCCTCCTAAGTGAAGAGGCAATTGGTGGAAGGTAGGGATATGCAATCTATCCCCCACTATTCAGTGTGTCATCTGCTTTGCTCACACCACTGTGTTGATGCATTGCAATTACAAACCCAAGATCTTGTACAATTGTACAGTTGAGTCAGTTTTAAATGTGTAGAAGGGTTCCCACTTTCTGAACCCACACATTCTTGTCTTGAGCTCTCCCAGGCCAGGGATAAGAGCTGTGAAGTCTTATCTTCACTCACCTTTCATCTGCTTCACCTTAGTCTCTCAATGGCAAGGTTAAGAGCAACATTCACCCAGTTCCAGAGGTTTGTTTGTTGAGGTTGATATGACCCCTTGACTAAAACCTAACCCTTGTTTGAGCCACTTGTTTGTGTATAGTGTGTGCTATCTGTGCTTGTATGTTTGTTTGACTTGCTTCCTGTGCAAGTTAGGTTTTGCTTGGCTTGCTCCCTGTGCAAGTTAAGTGTGTGTGTGGCTTGCTTCCTGTGTAAGTCATGTCTAGGATAGGCTGGCTCCCTGTGCCAGTTAGCTAGAAACCTTAACTTAGGGATGATTTTGCATGATAACATCTAGGCTCGAGTCGTAGTCTCCCTAGTTGTGTCTCCCTCTGTTATCTGGTTAGGCTAGTCCTTTATCCCTCTGTAGGGGAACTACGTCGCCCTGATCCTCATACCAGATGAGGTACGTAGGCAGGAGATGAGCCGATCTCTCCGGGCGCCTGTGTCTTTGTTTTGTCTTGTTGTGTGCTTGGAAGCTGATGTAAGTCCATCGAGTGGCATTTGGGTTCCAGTGTGCGTGTGTTTGGTTCGGATGCTGATGTAAGTCCAGTGATTGGCATTCAGGCTCCACGTTTGCCTTTGCCTGTGTTTTGTTTGTGTGCGTGTTAGCCGAGCTACGAATGCTCTGATTCTTCTCTCGTCCGAGAAGATACGTATGCATAGGACGCGATATCCTAGCGAGCATGTGTCGTCTCCCCAGTCCGAACTACTTCGACTCTGATGTCTATGCCTGATAGACTAAGTAGGCCCAGGATACGATGTCCTGCCGAGTCGGTTTCAGTCAGTTTCTTTTGTCTCTTTTCAGCCAGTGTGTGTGAGTTTGAGCAGTGTTTAGCAACCAATTTTCCTTCCTATTGTGCGTGGATCCCGTAGAGTACTACGGATGCGTAGGGGTGCTAATACCTTCCCTTCGCATAACCGACTCCCGAACCCATTCTCTTTGGTCGCGAGACCATGTTCTTTTCCAGGTTTACTCTGAGCGTTTCCTTTCCCTCTTTTGGGATAAATAACGCACGGTGGCGGCTCTGTTGTTTCTTTCTTTTCCCGCCGGTTTTTCGCGTAATGCGACACCATGTCAGCGATGAGTGCCTCATATTTTTCCTCATACTTACAGGTGTGCATGGTATCCCTGAGAGGGTAACGGACTTGCCTGCGTTGGTGAGAGACCCTGTATGGTGGTGTTACAGTGGTTTTAGAGGACTTGCTCTCATTACGTGATAAACTCTGTATATTAACGTAGTGCTTAGGGTAGTCTATCAAGTTATGATATGTCTTTCTCCTATTCCATGGAGAGATGTTTATATAGGCCTTTATGCCTAGGGTTTCCTTGAGAAGGATCATCGTACACTCACTCAATGGTGGACTGTTGAATCCCTATTTCCTAGGGATACATGGACTAAATATTCATCCCGACTTCTCTCTACGCAAGAACGTATTTTTCCACGTTTCCTTTATTTGGGCGAGTGGAAGGTACTTGGTGCGAGACAATACCTTATGAAGCGCGACACATGGTTGTCACCCCACTGGGGTTGCAAAGCTCCCGCCATTGCCATGTCTTTTACAAATATAACACTACATTATTTTTCTACTACATGGACTATAATGTAGTTTAATTAAAATTAACGAAGAAATTGCATGCATCAAAATCCGGAAAAAAAATAAGGGGATGATGAGAAACTTAGTGAATATTCTTCAAATGTAAGAAAATAATGACCAATTTTAATTAAGAGACTTAGGTTGAATGAGAAGTAATAGAAATCGAGAGATTTTCTCACGCAAAGAGTTCTTCTTGTGGATTTTATGTTTTTTGATTTTTGACTTCAAATGTTAGAGAATAGAGAGGAAAAGAATAGTATTTTTAGAGATCAATATTGTATTTTTTTTTTTTGTATTAGGCATGTTTCACATGTACTTGATATATTGTATTGTGTTATCCATCTGAATTTTAAAATCCAAATGCTACAAGATGACATTTTCGTGCTTTCATACGGTTTGAAAAAACTGCCAAGACTCAATAAACAATCTTAAAATTGACCTGCAAAAAAGTCTGAATCTGTCATGGATCAGCTTGAAACGAATGAGATAACCCGACTTACCAACCCAGAATGTGAGCCATGAATTCAGAAGAAATTCAATGTAATATCAATGGAGGAGTTTTGTCAATATTTTTGAGGGGGCTAAATATAAAATATACTAACTGTTGCTCCATTTGTCATGTCCTAATATTTCTTTGTCGGTACAGTATTATAAAAATGAACTCTCAAATCTGACATATTGCAATCACATACATACCTTTCTCTATCTATCTACCTATCTCAAGTCCAACATCTAACTAGGAAAGAAACCATTACCCAAAAACCACAAGCAATCAGCTAGAATGTCTGATGAATCTTCTGTTCATGTTGTAATGTTTCCAAGCGCTGGAATGGGTCATCTCACACCATTCCTAAGACTAGCTTCCTTACTTCTCAACAACCATTGCAAACTCACTCTCATCACTCCTCTTCCCACTGTCTCTCACGCCGAATCACAACTCCTCTCTCACTTCCACTCCTCTTTCCCTCAACTCAACCTTCTCCCATTTCACCTTCCACCGCCACCTTCTCCTCCTCCCATCTCCGTCGACCCTTTTTTCCACCGAGTCTTAACTCTCCGTAACTCAATTCACCTTATCCCTCCTTTGATCTCTTCACTCTCACCACCCATCTCTATTTTCATCTCCGACATCTTCCTTGTTACCCCTCTCCTTTCCATCACCCAAAAACTCTCTCTTCCTAACTACACTTTGTTCACTTCTTCAGCTGCCATGTTGTGTTTCTACTCTCACTTCCCTGCTATTGCTCACTCAAAACCTGATGATGATGATGATGCTCCTGAGATTTCATTTCCAGTTCCAGGTCTTCCGTTTTCACCTTTACCATATTCATATATCCCACCAATTATTTTCCAGCCTAATACCATTTTTAGAAATCAAATAATAGAAGATAGTCCTAACCTATCAAAATTACATGGTGTTTTTCTCAACACATTTGAATCACTTGAATCTCACTCACTAAAAGCTCTTAATGATGGACAAGTTATCGAAAATAAACCTCCTGTTTATGCTGTTGGTCCTTTTCTTCCTTTTGAGTTTGAGAAGAAAAACACATCAACGCAGTTGAGTCGTTGGCTTGATGATCAACCTATTGGATCTGTGGTTTATGTTTGTTTCGGAAGTAGAACATCATTGAAAAGAGAACAAATGAGAGAGATTGGAAATGGGTTAATGAGAAGTGGATACAAATTTGTGTGGGTTGTTAAGGATAAGATCGTCGACAAAGAAGAACAAGTAGGGTTAGGTGAAGTGTTAGGTGTTGAAC
Organism: Lathyrus oleraceus; assembly: GCF_024323335.1. Lineage (NCBI taxonomy): Eukaryota > Viridiplantae > Streptophyta > Magnoliopsida > Fabales > Fabaceae > Lathyrus > Lathyrus oleraceus. The sequence continues at coordinate 233,941,312 of NC_066585.1, forward strand.
TTGTGGAAGGAATGAAGGAGAAAGGGTTGGTGGTCAAGGAATGGGTGGATCAAACTGAGATTCTTAGTCACAAAAGTGTTGGAGGGTTTGTGAGTCATTGTGGATGGAACTCAATAATGGAGGCATCTTTGAATGGTGTGCCAATATTGGCTTGGCCACAGCATGGAGATCAGAAGATAAATGCAGAATTGGTTGAGATTAGTGAGTGGGGGATATGGAACAAGAGTTGGGGTTGGGGTGGGGAACTTGTAGTCAAAGGAGATGAAATTGGAGATGCTATAAAAGAGATTATGGAGAACGAGTTGTTGAAAGATAAAGCAATGAAGGTTAAAGAGGGAGCAATGAAGGCTATGAGTATTGGTGGAGATTGTGAGGTTACCATTCAGAAGCTAATTCAAAAATGGAAGAACAATGTTAACAACAGCGTTTGAGGTTTTTTATTCATGTTCTAGTCTTCTTTCTTCTATGTTTTATTTTTTCAAGATTAAGTATGTCTCAAAACTTTTGCAATATTTGTTTTTGGAGTAGATGAGCTGGCCTATGTCTATGATTCAGAGGCTGGAAGTGTTAATTCAAGCCTCAAGATATGTTTAAAGCTTTTCCATAAAAGATCCCAAAATTTAATTATCCACGTCCCTTTCTTTTCCATAACTATGTCTAAATTTTGTTTCCATAAATGTATGGTAGGTAGAATCTAAAACTCTTCTACTTCCACGCACATCTTATGCTTTAGCATTGTCGCATGTATTTTTATGTTGAGTTATTTTATACTTTTGTACTTGATTTGTAACGGTAAGATATCTATCATGTTGTATGGACACGTGAAATATGCTTGGAAGATTTCAAATGTTGTTATTAGTTTAGATAAGTAAGACCAATTTTATAGATTTATCTTTTATTTTTTAAGGCTATGTTTAGATATTCAAATACAAATTTATCAAAATTGAGGGGAGAAGAATGAATCGGAATAAAATGGAGAAAAATGTGACTCTATTATTTAAGTATTTCACGATGAAATAAAGAAAGTTTAACATTTTGTCCAAATTGTAAAAAAAAAAGTGATGCAAAGAATTGAAATGGAATGAAATGCACTTTTTTTATTCCGTTTCATTCCATCTTTTTATAATGTATACAAATGATAGAACATAAATTTATATCATTTTACTTCATTTCATTCTACTCCATTCCATCTATCCAAACATATATCGCATGAGAAAGGAGGAAAAGCTAAAATAAACCCCAAAATATTTTTTGTGTAACTAAAACACCTCTTAGCATAACATAAAACTTCCTTCTATTACATGCTTGGTATGAAAACTCATGTGTATTAAGAGCAAGAATTTAAAAATGTATGAGAAGAGATTCTATTGGAATGGGTGTGATGATAGTTCGTCATTGCATGTATTTAGTCTAAGAATCGAAGTAAAACAAGTGAAAGTCGGACAAATATGAGAAGAAATGACCAAAGAATGAAGGAAAAATAGTTAAGTGTGCAAATTATGGAATTAGTGAAATTTTGAGTGAAAAAGAAGCAAAAAAGAGTGAAGCTTCGAAAATAATCACATCCACAATCGCGCAACATCACGCACGCGATAGGGCATTAAACGCTTCATCGCGCGATATAGGGTATCACGCGCACGATGGTTACTTTTTTGGGCCTTTTTCTGACGCGTTTTGGGCCATTCCGACTGCTTTAAAATGGATTTTCTGCACTTTTTCAAGGGGAGATCAAGGGTTACAAAATTTGCCACTAGGAGCACAGTTTTACAACAACAAAGGGTGATTTTGAGAGCTTTGGACGTCATTGGAGGCCAATCCTTCAAGGGAATTCATATGATATTCTTCTTTATTCAATTGGTATTGTAATTTTAACTATGAGTAACTAAGCTCTTCTAGGTTAGGTTGTGTGATGATGAACCTTATTCAATCTTGTTGGCATTATATGTTGGTTTGACTTTGTATGAATTCTTTGAATTATAATCTTATTCAGTTGTTGCTTAATCTTAATGTTTTTATTTGAATACTTCGTTAATCTAATTTTTTGACACATGGGGATTACTGACCCTTAGCCTATGTGTTGGACCTAGGGCAATGGTTCTACTTACGCTGGTTGAATATGGATAGGACACCCTGAGTTGTGTCATAGGGAATTAACGTTTTCTATATTGCCTAACCCTGCTTACACTGGCGGATTAGGGATAGAAAGCTCCGAGTAATGGTTAGTGTGTTATTTCGTGAGGGATCGGTTATAACGATTTTATTAATTCACTGTGAGATTATAAGGATAAGACCATTCATACAAGACAGTATACATCAACAAGAGAGGATAAGGGGATTCTAATACATAATCTAACCGTCTTAATTACTTTTGTTTCAAACTCATAATTTATTTTCCGTCTAAAAACCTGATCCCCCCCCCCCCCCACACACACACACACATTTACTGTTTTTCCTTTATATTGCACCATTGTTGGCTTGTTCAAACATAGTCCATGTGGATTCGATCTTTTATTACTGCGACACTATCAATATACTTACCGAGAAGTCATCAAGTTTTTGGCGCCGTTGCTGGAGACTATTTATATTTCAATAAGGCAACGTTTAATTTCGTTTTTGTTTAGGTTATATATTTTTTTTCAATTGTAAATATTTTTTGTAATTAGTTATTTTTTTCTTCTTAAATTTTCTTTCTTATTCTTTCTCTTTTTAGTTTTATTTTTGTTTAATTTTGTTTATCTAGTGCAATGCTACTAAGGTATTTTTCTTTTTGTTTTGTATGTGAGGTCAAGATAGTCATGCAAGATGACATATATGCTACGTTTGCAAAATTTGAAGTTTTTACAAAGGAACTTGCAGCAAAATCGCTCATTCTAGAAAATACTAGAAATTATTCAGAACTAGAACCTTACATCAATACCGATCATTCATAGGAAGAGGATTCATCATCTCAACTTGAAGAAACCTTGACTTAGTTTATAAAGATGACTTAACTCAGTTTCGATAAAATCAACAGACATCAAAAAAACATGCTAAGTGACATGGAAACATCCTTCGAGAAGTTAGAGATGCAACTTGGTCAAATATCCAGCCAATTAGCATTAAAACTGAGATCTAGTGGGAATTTCTATGAAAATACGTTAGATAGTCCTATAGATGCAAAAATTGAAAGAGAAGTCAAACAAGAATGTGAGGTGGTCGATAAAGGAGAAATTGACAAAGAAAAAGAAAAATAAAAGTGCACAACACCGGACAAAGAGATAAAAGCAAGAATAGAAGAAACAGAGGTGAAAACTATATGTGTGAAAAGAACAAGAATGCAATATGAAGATTATATAGTTTTGGATGAAGCTCCAAATTCAATAAGTCGTTTAGACGTATATTTACAACTACAAGATCTTCAACAAAAGAATAATCCTACACCAAGAAACAAGGCTGATAAAAGATGAGAAATATATGCAGTATTGGATGAGATTTATGCCTTGTTCAACACTATCAAGCTAAAGAAAATATGGAAGGAAAACATTCAATTCTTGAAAGTGATGGAATTCCTACCAAAGAAAAGGAAGAAGAAAGATGATGTATTTTTCTTGTCATATATGTCGCCCTAACACAAAAATAGAAAGGTCAAGCTCAGAACCTTAAAGAAGTGCTCGATGGGAGGCAACCCATCTTTTGTAACTAGTTTTTTTGTTTTGAAAAATTTACTTTATTTTATTCAAGAACTTCCAAAAGAAGAATTAGATACTCAAGCATAACCCTTCCATGAAGATCTCAATTGTCTTTAATAAACAAGTTTGTAGCTGTTTATGTTTCTTTCAGATTGCAAGTTTAAACTTTAGCTTTGAGTAAATGATCCAAAATAGACTTGATCATGAAAATAGAAACTAGTAACTTGAAGGTGAGGGATGAGAAAAGAATCAACGAACTTGTACTCAACCTACAGATACCTCATATGGTAAGATTTGAGCCAAATATTTCCATTGTTCAGTTTTCTTTCTTTATGAGTGTATTCATGCATTATTCTTTTATCTAGTTTGATTTATTTTCGATTAAGTTATTGTAGCGGTAAATTCATGATCATCAAGCTATGGATAAGCAAGACATCAAATAACAAGAGTCTCCACCGCACTTTTATTGTTTCCAAGGGAAAAAGGAAAAGTACGAACAGAATCCAAAAATAAGAAGTTTTCAAATCAAAACTAATAAAATGCCAGAGATTACAGGTAAGGGGGTTGGTTACATAGAGGGAAGGTGTTAACACCCAACGTGTCCTAGGTACTCCAAGGGAGCCCTTTTTTATGTGCGTGTGTATTTTTGTACAAATGGTGTTTGCAAGCAAATAGAATGGGGGCATGAGAAAAGAACTCATTAATTATATTTTTGTGTTTGACAAGACCTTCGGACTTGTGCCTACGTAACAAACATAAAAATGAGGGATCAAAACCTCGTAGTTCGTGGTATAAATTTCAAAGTGGATGTATTGCTTTTTAACAAAAATTTAAGTTTGAAAGGCACAAAGGCCTAAAAATGGTTTGAATGGGTTAATTCTTTTTGGCTTTATGAAAATTTTAAGTCAAGTATAGTTAAGTATATTTACAAATTTGATTGAGAAAAGAAGTTGGAAAATGCAATGGCATAAGGCCAAAGTTTCTAATTTGCAATATGGTCTAAGTTTAGAAAACAAGCACAAGCAAAGAAGATTTTAAAAACAGGAGGGAGAGATTTTGAAATTAAAGAAATATGGAGAAGATGAAGGGACTAATCCTAAGCACAAATTTAAAAGTTGAGAGTTGATAAGATCTGACCAATGGGCTGCAATCCAATAGACAAGAGTGTCATATAGAAACCCAAATTCCCTTGGACATTAGAATCAAGCAACAAATAATGCACATTATATCAACTTGAAGAGCAAGGCATCAAATAAAGATAGCCACATCCAAGCTTAGCAACTCCATGATCTTCTTCAAATTTGCCCATGTAGCAGATAATTCTACAATGCCACAAGTCACAGGTTCAAAATAACAGCTTCACAATGATCATGTTGTAGATAAACTCAAATGGATCTTCAATGATGTATGAGATGAAGTTTCAAATTACAAGCACTTGGTCACATGAAAGTTGGCATTTGCCAAGTCCTTTGCATAGGGAGTGTTGCCTAAATTCTAAGTCCAATAGTCTCAGATCGAACCAACAATCCACACAAGGTGTTTTTTAGGGTTTTTATTCTTATTATGTACATTAATGGTCAAAGACCACACAATCAAACACAATATACACAAACAAAATATATCACAAAATATGGTCGAAGTGGACAAAGTAAAAATGATATTAACATAAACAATTAGAATGGTATGAATAATGGCAAATGAATAAAGCTTAAAAAATAAATTGCATTAAAGTAAATGACTTGAAATTAAATGTTAGTTGTTAATGAGTTAGAAGTTAATATTGTTTTTGCTTTTATTTTTAAGTCATTCTTTGGAGAACACTCAACCCACTTATCACAAGCATGGATCCTTGAACCAAGACATCTTCCAAAGGAAGGAAAAAAGGCCAAGTTTCCACATAATACCATGAAAGAGGGGAGACTTACAATCTCACTAACTAGAATGCTATGCCTTTTGTGTCAAAATTTAGCGCTATGTTAAGCAATCGTAATTGAACTTATGTAGAAGTCACAACTATTTGAGACCGAGCAATAGAATTTTGGTATAATACATGTTAGAGACATAGTATAATGGACTATGCTCATGAAACATACCACACACAAAAAGAATATGCAAAAGTGGTGGCCTAATCCCATCCATACTTATGTTGATTTTGCAATCAACTAGCCTTAGGATGTAGAGATATCATAGGTCCATGACATGAATGCATAAAGAAGGGGAATGAGATGAAGAGGGAGGGAAGATAGATCAAACTCAAATTGGACAAAGGAGGACTTTTACCAAATTAAGATCATTCATTCATTTTAGGAGATGGAATGTACATTCCATCAGTCCCCTAAATCAAATGATCTTAACCTAGCAAAGTCAAATCAACCTTGACCAAGGCCCAACTACACAAGTCAAACTTACAAAATCAATCAAAATGGCTCAACACAATTATTTGGCATTTATTCAATTTAAAAATACTAAAAATAATGCATTAAATTAAATATGGTTGGTCAATTTCCTAAAACCTCATCAAAACACCAAAGCAATAGCCATGAGATTTATCATAGGTCAAACAAGGTCAAAGGACCTTGGAGAAAAAATTTCAGAATTTTTGGAAACTTAAAAGTATTTTTAAATAATTTAAAATAATCACAAAAACAATTAAATCATGAAAAATATAAATAATGATCCAAAAAATAATGTTAATTCAAAATATGAAAGAGGATTTTATTTAAATTTTTTTGGTGAAGCTCTCATATTTTTGGGATCAATATTAAAATTAATATGAATTAATGAGAATCAAAGGAATAAAATAAAAATCAGAAAATATAAAAAAAAACGTGGACCATTTGATCTCCCTCATTAATTGAGGTGGCAGATCAAGTGGACAAACGTGTGTTTCATGATGGAACCTAGTCAGCGCGTCACACAACTGGTCATCCAAACCAACGCTTGTGATTAAAACATTTTAAATTGGATCGATGGTTCAGGACAACGTCACCTCATTGCCGGAGCAAAGCGTCGGTCGTCTTCTCAGGCGACTTTGGCCGAACTGGTCCAATCATTACCATGACATAAATGAAAAAGGAGGACATGATATGAAAGAAAAAATGGCGTAGATCACGAATCTGACCTCAATTTTAACTAAATCCAAATATATAGAAAGATATGAGGAGTTGAATTTTGAGGTGTGTCAACTGAGTTGCTTCGATTTGACCTCAAAGCAACTCAATCTTCTTGCCTACATTGGTAGGACTTCAGACAACCAAAGATCCAAAAGAATTGATGAGAATTGAGTGAGAATCGAAGAGAAGAAAAAATCTGGAAAATACCTTCAATGTTGTGCAGAACTTGATCCTTCTTGCTTCAATTCTTGTTTGATCTTGCTCCAATAGCTTGCAGAAGTGGATTAGGAATGGTAAGAAGCTTTGGATCCTGGAGTTTTTGAATCTCCAAATAGTGAGATTCAAACTCAATTTTCAAGTGAAAATTATCAGGTTTTCCTTTGAATTGTGAGGGTTTGAAAAGTGGAGGCAAAGATGGCGCACAAGGATCCGTTTAAATGAGCTCAGAGGGTCTCTATTTATAGCAAATTCAAGTGTTATTTGCACACTTGAAATTTCTTCCAAATTTGGCAATGTCATGTTTAAGCTTGCATGAGCGTGTACAGGCCCATGAAGCAATGCACTAAGGTCCAAAACCAACTGCAGTGAGGTATGAATCAAGCTTGATTGGCAAGGCAATGTGAAATGATCATTTGGAGTTTTGATTTTACCAATTGATGCAGGCTTGTTAACACCATGCGCAGCCCTAGCAAACCTCATCAAAAATGAATGAATTAGGACTCTTTAGAAAGCTTAGATCAAGAGGAACAACTCTTATGTTGAACATTTTTCCATTTGGATCATGGTGAATTTTGAGGTGGAAGTTTGGAAATTTCAACATGTTGAAAAAATTTCTAAGTGTCAAGTCATATACTTCAATGTTCCACCTTGCTAAAAACTTTATGTGAGCTCCAAATGAGAAAAGTGCCTTCATCAAAGTTGTAGATATTTCAAAGACATTAAAAATGGTTACCAATTTGACATCATTTGGATTTAGAATTAGAGAGTTATTCATTTTTGAAGTTGAGGAAAATCACCTGTTCAATGGTATTGGTCCAAAATGACCTATAATATATCCTCATATCACATGCTCATAAAAGTTGATTTATCTCTTACTTCAAACATAAAAGTTTAAGTATACATCTTTAATTTGATTGTTCAACTTGTAAATATTTCATCTCATAAAAATTGAGCAAGTTATGGCCTTGGGAAGTTGACTTTCAAATTAGGGTTTAAACAAAATGACCTATAATGTTTCAACATAGAAAATGACTTTACAAGAAAAATTAGCTCTATATCTCAACATGAAAGTTGTTTGGAATGTCATTTAGAGTAACTTTTCTCTTGTAATCATTTTCATATGATGAAAATTGTAGGAGATAGGGTCTAGGGAGACCTAGTTTTGATCAGATGAATTCATCTGGCCAACCCCCATCAACCAACTTGCTAACTGGTAATTCTCTTGACTTTTTAGGCTCATGGTAGATCATATATGCATAGGATGATGAATTTTGAAGTCCCTCTTGAGAAATTTGATCAATTGGTGAAGAAGCTTGTTGAAGAAGTTACTCAAGATACCCAGACAAACTAGGGTTTCCAAGGCAAACCAACTCCAAACTCTTGAAGAATGCTTGATAAAAATAACATGTAGAGATCATTGGGACTCATATATGATTCTTAGAGACATTGTGAATCATTCCTTGGATGTGCTCTTAGCCATGAGGGTCTCAAACCCTAGATGTGAACTTGATAGATCAATGGTGATCATGCCCTACCTACAAAAGAATTAGGCAAATACAAAGACATATTTTTTGGTATTTTGGTTAGTGAAATGATAATATATAAGTATGATAAAATCACATGGTTCTTGGTGATATCTCCCAAAACAAACCCAAATGAAAAAGGGGTAAGGAGGATGCCAAGGTATGATCCCAATGCTAATGCATATGATGAGATTGCATGATGGATCTTAGGGTCAAAATTGGGGTCTTACAGTTATCAAGTTTGATCAACACACACTAAACCACCCTTTAGTAGTAGGAATATCCTTTGCTAAATACTTTAAGCCTAAGCCTTTTTTCTTTTGGTGACGTAACCTTACATTCTAGGCCATATTACTTGAAAGATCTTTTCTTTCCACCCTCTCTTTGGAGTTAGGTAGAAATATTATTCTTAGAGTTTATGAAAAATATTAAGCTTGAGGTTGCTCTTGGAAGTGAGCAACGTTTTAAGTTTGGGGTTGGGGTACTAGAGGATATGATCCATAATTTCAAATTTTGTTGTGAAAAAGAAGCGGAAAAAGACGTTTCTTCAAAAAAAATGAATGAATGACAAAGAATAAGAATGACATTGTTAGAAGGATCACAAATCTCTAGTACTAACAAAAAGGTATGATAAATGGAGGATAACTAGGAACCTAACTCCAAAGATTTAACCTTACTTTCCTAAATTTATCCTACCCTAACATAAGACAAGTTACAACCTGGAAAGCGCTCTAATGTGTGTCTTGTGATTTCTTTGATGAACTTTATTAGAACATGATCAAGCTAAGTTTAATTGATTTTGCATCTTGATTGAGTGATCACTCTATCCAGTGAGTGAGTTATAGTGAGTTGAGAGACAAGTTGAGTACTCGTCAATGTTGAGGAAATTTTCCAAATTCGTCGGATAGAAGTTGGAAGCTAGAACATGGTCAGGTAAATGAAAAATTTAATTTGGTGATGTTCGATTGTTATTGTGTGATTTGTTGTCTGTTGAAATGTGTAGTTATAGGCGAGTTACTTAAGGACAAGCAAAGATTCAAGTTTGGAGTTGTGATGATAGTATGTCATTTCATGTATTTAGTCGAAGAATCGGAGCAAAACAAGTAAAAGTCGAACAAATATGAGAAGGAATGACCAAAGAATGAAGGAAAAATAGTTAAGTGTGAAAATTATGGACTTAGTAAAATTTTGAGTGAAAAAGGAGAAAAAAAGAGTGCAGCTTCTGAAATAATCACATTCACCATTGCGCACGTGATAAGGCATTAAAAGCTTCATCGTGAGTGCGATGCATGGTATCACGCACACAATGGTTACTTTTTTGGACCTTTTTCTGATATGTTCTGGTCCATTTTGGTTGTTTTAAAAGGGGATTTTCTGCACTTTTTCAAGGGGAGAGAAATGGTTACGAAATTTGGCATTGGGAGCATGATTTTACAGTATCAAAGGGTTATTTTGAAAACATTGGAAGCCATTAGAGGTCAATCCTTCAAGGGAATTCATATGTTATTCTTCTTTATTCAATTAGTATTGTAATTTTAATTATGAGTAGCTAAGCTCCTCTAGTTTAGGTTGTATGATGATGAACCTTAATCAATCTTGTTGGTAGTATATGTTGGTTTGACTTTGTATGAATCCTTTGAATTATAATCTTCTTCAGTTATTGCTTAATCTTAATGTTTTTTATTTGAGATACTCTATTGATCTGAATTTTGACACATAGGGATTACTGATCCTTAGCCTATGTGTTGACATAGGGAAACTGTTCTACTTACGCTGGTTGAATAGGGATATGAAACATCAAGTAATGGCATAAGGAATTAACATTCTACACATCGCCTAACCCTGCTTACGCTGGCGGACTAGGGATAGAAAGCTTCGAGTAGTGGTTAATGAGTTATTTCGTGAGGGATCGACTATAACGGTTTTGTTAATTCGTCATGAGATTATAAGGATAAGATCATTCATACAAGATATCATACATCAACAAGAGAGGTTAAGGGGATTCTAATACACAATCTAACCGCCTTAATTACTTCTGTTTCAAACTCGTAAGTTGTTTTCCGTGTAAAAAACGGACCCCTTCCCCCTCTCATTTACCGTTTTTCCTTTATATTGCACAATTGTAGGCTTGTTCGAACATAGTCCTTGTGGATTCGATCTTTAATTACTACGACACTATCAGTACACTTACCGAGAAGTAATCAAGTTTTTGGCGCTGTTACCGGGGACTGTTGATATTTCAACAAGGCAATGTTTAATTTTGTTTTGTTTAGGTTTTTTTTTTTTCATTTGTAAATATTTTTTGTAATTAATTATTTTTGATTCTTCTTAAATTTTCTTTCCTATTCTTTCTCTTTTTAGTTTTATTTTTGTTTAACTTTTTTTATCTAGTGCAGTGTGTAAGACCCCAATTTTGACCCTAAGATTCCTCATGTTATCTCATCATATGCATTAGCATTGGGATCACACATTGGCATCCTCCTTACCCCTCTTTCATTGGGTTTACATTGGGAGAGATCACCAAGCACAATTTGATTATATCATACTTTGTTTTTTTATCATTTATTAACCAAAATACCAAAAATATGTCATTGTATAGTCTAATCATTTTGTAGGTAGTGCACATGCTCACCTTTGATCTATCAAGCTCATATCTAGGGTTTAAGACCCTCATTGCAAGGAGCTCAATCAAGATTTGGTCTACTATGGCTATAAGCATCATATATGGATCCCCAAGATCTTCACATGTTATTTTGATCAAGAAAGCATCAAGAGTTTGGAGTTGGTGTGCCTTGGAAACCCTAATTCATCTGGGTATCTTGTGTGACTTCTTCAACAAGTTTCTTCAATAATTGATCAAATATTTCAAGGGATACTTCACATTTCATCATCTTATGCATATATGATCTTCCATGAGCCCCAAAAGTCAAGAGAATGTCAAGCTAGCAAGTTGGTTCATAGTGGTTGACCAGAGGAATTCAACTGATCAAAACTGGGGTTCCCTAGACCCTATCTCCTACAATATTTATCATATGAAAATTATTCTAAGAGAAACTTTACTCTAAATGACATTACAAACAACTTTCATGTTTAACTATAGAGCTAATTTTGCTTGTAAAGTCATTTTTTATGGTGAAAGATTATAGGTCATTTTGTCTAAACCCTAATTTGAAGGTCAACTTCCCAAAACCATAACTTGCTCAATTTTTATGAGATGAAATCCATTCAAGTTTCATGATTAAATTCAAGATGTCTACTTCAACTTTTATATTTGCATGAATATAAAATTCAACTTTTAAATGCATGTGATATGAGGATACATTATAGGTTATTTTGGGTCAATACCATTGAATAAGTGATTTTCCTCAACTTCTAAAATGCATAACTCCTTCATGCTAAATCCAAATGAGTTCAAATTTGTGAACAATTTGAAGGACTTTGATATATCTACAACTTTTATGAAGTAACTTTTCTCATTTGAAGTCTATAGAAAAAGTTACTCAAGGTGGAAGAAGTGAACATATGGCTTGACACTTAGATTTTTTTTTGATATGTTTGATTTTCCAAACTTCCACCTCAAAATTCATCATGATCCAAGCTTCAAATGAAAAAGTGTTCAACATGAAAGTTGTTCCTCTTGATCTAAAATTTCGAAAAAGTACAATTTCATCCCATTTGGACAAAGTATGAGTGACTTGCGAATGGCTTAAAGTTGGATTACCATTTGGCATAACTGAACTTCCATCTTCCATACACAAATGCATGGCTTGTTAACATGACTTCAACAATGCTTACACATGATTTTGGACTTGAATGAATCATTACATGGTCCTATCACACGCCCATGCATCCATGCAAAGTGAAATTGCTATTTTTGAAAGTTTGAAACAAGTGTGCAAATAACAATGCCTTGCCTATAAATAGAAGCTCTTTCACTCAGAATTGAGGACCCTTGCATGCCAACTTTGAATCCCTAACCCTAAACACCTTCATCCAGAGGATAACCTTGAGGATTTCCATTGGAAGTCGAGTTTGAATCTCCACTGTTTTAAGATTCAAAACTCCAAGAGTCCTGCTTCTTTCTTGATTCATTTCCACTCCATCAAGCATCCAGAGTAAGACCAAGCACAATTGAGAGCAAGATCGTGGCCATCTGAACCTGCAGTGAAGGTGATTCTCTCAATATTTCATCTCTTAGATTCTCAATCAATTATCCATAATTCTTATTGATTTTTGGTTGTCTGAAGTCCTACCAATATAGGTAAGAAGATTGAGTTGCTTTGAGGTCAAACCAAAGCAACTCAGATCATGATCCTCAAAATTCAACTCCCTGTATCTTTCAATATACTTGGAGTTAGATGAAATTGAGATCAGATTCGAGCTCCTGAACATTTTTACTTTAAATTCATGTCCTCCTTTTTCATTTTGGTGATGGTTGAGGGTGGACCAGTCCGGTGAGGTCCACCGGAGAAGAAGACCAGAGTTGTAGCTCCGGCGGTGCGTTGACATGTCTCAGACCATAAGATCCATCTATTTTATTTTAATCTCATGTGTTGGTTTTGATTACCATCCCTGCAGCGTATTGACTTAGGTCCATCATGGAACGCGCGCTGAGATCCACTTGATCTGCCACCTCAATTAATGAGGGAGATCAAGTGGTCCACGTATATGAGACTTTCACCAAAAAATTTCAAATAAATCCCTCTTTCATTTTCTGAATTAAAATTATTTTTTGGATCATTATTAAGATTTTTCATGATTTAATTGTTTTTGTGCATATTTTTAATTATTTAAACATACTTTTAAGTTTCCAAAAATAATGAATTTTTTTCTCCAATGTCCTTTGACCTTGTTTGACCTATGATAAATCTCATGGCCATTTATTCGGTGTTTTGATGAGGTTTTAGGATTTTGACCAACCATAATTTAATTTAATGTATTTTTTAATTGATTTTTAATTGTTTAATTGCAAATGAATTATGTTGAGCTATTTGTGTTGACTTGTTGAGTTTGACTATTATTGTTGGGCCTTGGTCAAGGTTGATTTGACTTTGTTGATTTAAAATCATTGGATTTAGGGGATCGATGAAATGTACATTTCATCTCCAAAAATTAATGAATGGTTTTAATTTGATAAAAGTCCTCCTTTGACCAATTTGTGTTGATTCTATTCCCCCTCCCTCTTCATCTAATTCCCATTCTATTTTCATTCATTTCATGGACTTATGATATCTCTATATCCTAAGGCTAGTTGATTGCAAAATCAACATAAGTATGGATGATATTAGGTCCACCCCTTTGCCATTTCCTTTTGAGTGTGGTATGTTTTAGGAGTATGGTTCATAATACCATATCTCTAACATGTATTTACACTAAAATTTCTATTGCCCGACCTCAAATAGTTGTGACTTCTACATAAGTCCAATTACTATTGCTTAACATAGCGCTAAATTTTGACACAAAAAGGCATAACATTCTAGTGAGTGAGATTGTAAGTCTCCCTCCTTTCATGGTATTGTGTGGAGACTTGACCTTTTTTCCTTCCTTTGGAAGATGTCTTGGTTCAAGGATTCATGCTTGTGAATAGTGGGTTGAGTGTTCTCCAAAGAATGACTTAAACAATTGGAAATAAAAAACAATACTAACTTCTAATCAACTAACATTTAATTTCAAGCCATTTACTTTTATGCACTTTAAATTCAAGTCTTTATCCATTTGTCATTATTCATACCATTTAATTTGTTTATTTTAATGCCATTTTCACTTTGCTCACTTGAGCCATATCTTGTGAATACATTGTGATTGTATATACTTGTTTGTGTATTTTGTTTGTGGTCTTTTGACCTTAATGTACGTAATAACAACAAAAACCTTAAAAGACACTTGTGTGGACTGTTGGATTTGATCTGAGACATTGGACTTAGAATTAGGCAACACTCTCTATGCAAAAGGACTTGGCCAATGCCAATTTGTTTCTAAAACCAAGTGCTTATGAAGTGAATTTTCATCTGATGCAAGTTTTGGGATCCCATTTACGTTCATCTGCTACATGGTCTTATTAAAGCTGTTACTTTGAACCTATGTCTAATGCCTATCTCTGAGCCATTCAAGGATTATGTCATCTGATATATGGAAGATTATGAAGAAGATCATGGAGTTGCTAAGCTTGGATATGACTATCTTTATTTTATGCCTTGCTCTTCATCTTGCTATTTGTGTATTAATATTGCTTGATTCTAAAGTCCAAGGGAAATTTGGGTTTCTATATGACATTCTTGTCTATTAGACTGCATCCCATTGGTCAGATCTTTTCAACTCTTAACTTTTAAATTTTTGCTTAGGATTAGTCTCTTCATCTCCTCCCACTTCTTTAATTTCAAATCTCTCTCTCCTTTTAAAAATCTTCTTTGCTTGTGATTTCAAAACTTTGACTTTATTGCAAATTAGAAACTTTGACCTTATGCCATTGTATTTTTAAACTCTTTTCTTAATCAAATTTGTAAATGAACTTAACTATACTTGACTTAAAATTTCAAAAGACAAAAAGAACTAACACTCATTCAAACCTTTTTAGGCCTTTTGTGCCTCTCTTAAACTTAAATTTTTGTTAAAAGCAACTCATTCACTTTGAAATTGTTACCACGAACTACGAGGTTTTGATCCCTCATTTTTATGTTGGTATGTAGGCACAAGCAGGGTCAGCCCAATCAATTCAGAGGCCCTGTTCTAATTTTAAAAATAAGCCTAAATTTAAAAAATATATAATTTTAATAATTAAAATGACAAGCAAAAGATAAAATTATATATTAAAGAAATGAAGTACCAAAAACTCAAAGTATTGTTTAAACTATAAACATCATTTCATACAACTTAAAGTAACTAACTATTTAAAAAGAGCCTTCCTACCAACACTTTTTGAAGCAAATTCGTTAACTAAGTCTTCATATTTTATTGTCTCCAAAATATCATTTTCCACTGCTATTAATGCCAATCCATTAAGCCTTTCATGTGACATGGTAGACCGCAAGTAAGTCTTTAACAACTTCAATTTTGAAAAACTTCTTTCTGCAGAAGCAACTGTTACAGGAATAGTCAATAAAATTCTATATGCAATAACTGTATTAGGAAAACAATCCAAGCCTTTCAAAAATAATAATATATCAGTAGGTCTTATGGTTTCTTCAGGCAACATTTCTCTTAGTAACTTCAACTCTGCAAAAAATTCATTCTCGTCAATATCAGATTGCTCATTATGTTTCAATACCTGTTCAAAGTTACTATAACAAGACTTCAAAGTTGTATCATCCAATGATTGTAATTTGTGAGAAGTAAACAAAAAACCAAAAATACTTTCATACTCTTGGTATTGCTCAAATCTCCTATTAAGAGAAACAACAGCTTGATCAACAAGGAAAAGAAAATAATTAACTCTGAAAGATTCTTCTTCTGATAGCTCGACTTCTAGAATATTCAAATTCTCATTAAATTGTCTTTTTCTTTTAATTATACGCCTTTGAGGAAATGTTGGGGCAATATTCAATTCCACCGCAATTTCCTTAGCGTTAACCAATGCCTTATAAAAACCTGTTTCTCTATATTCCTCAAAATATGAAATCAACCCCTTTATGTTTTTCATAGCAACATCAATAAGCATATCTTTTTCCTGTAAAAACTTGCTAACAGAATTAATTGCAAATAATATTTCAAACCAAATAATTATGGCCATCAAAAACTCAAAATCACCAAGCTCATTTGTTGCTAAGGATTCAGCTTCATTTTGTATTTTAGGATCAAGATCATTTTCTGACACTTCAAGTAAAGCTTCTGTAAAATCTAACATTTGAGTTCTTATAGCTTTGACACTTTCTACACGACTCTCTCAACGAGTGGATGACAATGATTTTGGTGTCAACCCCTTTACATTATCTTTCAAAATTTTCCATCTCTTAGTAGAATTGGCAAAAATTGTATAAATGCGTTGAATAACTCCAAAAAAATTCCTAGCTTTATTACAAGAGTTAGTCATATCACACAATGTCAAATTAAGACTATGACAACTACAAGGAGTATAAAAGGCTCTCGGATTCATGTCTAAAAATCTCTTTTGTACACCTTGATGTTTTCCTTTCATATTTGACCCATTATCATAACCTTGCCCTCTCACATCAAATAGGTCGAGACCAAGTTCTTTCAATTCATTTTGTAAAACATCAAAAAGCCCTTGACCAGTTGTATCATTCACATTCAAAAATCATAAAAATGATTCCTCAATACTAATAGAAGCTGAAGAAATATCCACATATCTTATTATCAAAGACATCTGCTCTTGGTGACTAATATCAGGAGTACAATCAAGTATCACTGAGAAATACTTTACCTGTTTAATTTTTCTAATGATTTCAATTTTAATCGCAGAACCAAGCAATGAAATCAACTCATTTTGTATTTTATGCCCAAGATAATGAATGTGAACTTTTTGAGTTGCAACACGTCTAACATGTTCTTGGAAGATTGGGTCAAATTCAGCTAACATTTCAATCAAACCCCAAAAATTGTCATTGTTATCTTCGAACAATTTCTCCTTAGAACCACGAAAGGCCAAATTATGTTTAGCAAGAAACTTCACTATTGAAATAACTCTTTTTAAAATATTTTTCCAGTGATCCTTTTCTTTCTCAATTAATCTTTGAGTCGCTTTATCAATAGTTTGAAATTTTTGCAGCCTTTGACGATACTCATACCAAATAGTCATATTTTTAACATGTTCCATACCTAACTCGTACTCTTTAATTCTTGCACCAACATGTACCCAATCACTATAACCCTCATTTGCTAATTGTCCCATGCAAATCCGATTTTTAAAAACTTTACAGCAAAAACAAAATAATCTACAAGCTCTTTCGAATAAATAAGCCAATCTCTATCACACATCTCTCCATTTGCTAAAGCTCTAGTATACAAATTAGCCGTAAAGCGTCTATTCAAACTATCTCTAGGACCCTTCACAATAGAATTATCTCTTTTAGGACCTTTCATAACTAATAAATCAACCATTTTAGGTTGAAGACGATCCCAATTTCTTGGATCAAATATATCATAATCAACATTATCATCATCATTATTAATTTCTTCAAGATTATCAACATCATCATTATTAACTTCATCAACAATGGGCACATTATCAAGATTATCATTTTCAATGAGCACCGTATCAAAATTATCATTTTCAAAAGGCACACTATCAAGATTATCATTTTCAATGGGCACATTATCAATAAATTCAACATCAATATTATCAACATAATGACTTTCATTTGAAAATTTGGTTCTTTGATTAAAAATTTATCAAGAGCTCCTACTTGAGATTGAATTAACTCTTCAATTTTTTTCTTTTTCTTACGCTTATCATTTCCACATTCATACTTTCTATTCTTAGGAGGCATAGTAAAAAAAACCTGGAATATCTCACTATTTCTTTTATGTCTGTTGATGATCTACTAATAATCCTGTTGTGAAATTGTACCCCTACACATTAAATTATTACATTAGTAATAAGAAAAATAGAAAATCAATTACATTTAAATAAAGGAAATTATACATTAATCATAAAAAAAACATTGAAAATTAAAAATTAGTTAAAAAAAGTAAATTAATATAATAATATTTAATATAATATAAGTTCATCCATAAAATAAAATATTGATACTGTATCACTTTCTTTTTCTTTTTCTTTTTGAAAAAAATAACTATTCAAATCATACTTATTCATAAAATGGTACTACTAATCAAATCATACTTATTTACTCATAAAATGCCAAATCAAATTCAATTAAAAATAACATTGTAGTGCATACCATTTATTTATTTTTTCTAACAAGATCCCCCACCAATTTATTAATAGTAATAATAGAATAATATTAATATCCAACAAATCCTATTAGCACTACTACTGTTACTATACCACGGTACCAAATCAAAAAAAAATATGCATTTTCAGCAACTTTTTTCATATGCAGATTTTTATAATTACTCTCTTTTAATACCTTCAAAGTCAATTTAAATATTCAATTTATTCCAATTAAAATTACTCTTTTTTCTACCTTCAAAATCAAATCACAGTAAAAAAGTAAATAATTTTTTAAATGGATGGAAAGAAAGTGATTCAAGAAACAAACCTGATAGAAAAGAGGATTAATGTGCGGCGGTGATACAACGTTTTGTTACAGTGGTGCAGCGAAAGTTTTGTTACAATGGTGAAGAGAAGGTTTTTAGAGAAAAAAATTGTTTTCCTTTTCTTTATTTCACGGTTCTAAGAAGAGAAAGAGGGAGAAGATCAAAAGTTTTTCTGATACCAAACGTTTTATTTTTCAATATTTAATTTTTTTTTATATTCAATAATAATAATAATAAAATACGGGGCCCCTATAATTATGAGGCCCATTGCTACAACACTCCCTGCACATGAATAGGCCCGACACTGGGCATAAGTCTGAAGGTCTTGTCAAACACAAAAATATAATTAATGAATTCTTTTCTCATCCCTCCACTCTATTTATTGCAAATATCATTTTATACAAAAACACATATGCACACAAAAAAGGGCTCCCTAGGAGTACCCATGATACTTTGGGTGCTAACACTTTCCCTCTGTGTAACCAACCCCCTTACCTGTAATCTCTGGCATTTTATTAGTTTTGATTTGAAAACTTCTTATCTTTGGGTTTTGTTCGTACTTTTCCCTTTTCCCTTGAAAACAATAAAAGCGCAGTGACGACTCTGGTTTTATTGACGTTAAGTTCATCAATAGCTTAATGGTCATGAATTTACCGATACACAGTGCTACTAAGGTATTTTTATTTTTGTTTTGTATGTGAGGTCAAAATGTCGTATATGCTATGTTTGCAAAATATGAAGCTTTTACAAAGGAACTTGCAACAAAATCACTCATTCTGGAAAATGCTAGAAATTATTCAAAACCAGAACCTTACATCAATGTTGATCATTCATGGGAAGAGGATTCATCATCTCAACTTGAAGAAACTTTGACTCACTTTATAAAGATGACTTAACTTAGTTTCAAGAAAATCAACAGACATCAAGAAACCATGCTAAGTAACATGGAAACGTCCTTCGAGAAGTTAGAGATGCAACTTGGTTAAATATCCAGACAATTAGCATTAAAACTGAGATCTAGTGGAGATTTCTATAAAAATATGTTAGATAATTCTAGAGATGCAAAAATTGAAAGAGAAGTCAAACAGGAATGCGAGGTGGTTGATGAATGAGGAATTGACAAAAAAAAGAAGAAGAAAAATGTACAACACCAGATAAAGAGATAAAATCAAGAATAGAAAAAACGAAGGTGAAAATTATATGTGTGAAAAGAACAAGAATGCAATATGAAGATTATATAGTTTTGGATAAAGCTCCAAATTCAATAAGTTGTTTAGACATAGATTTTTAACTACAAGATCTTTAACAAAAGAATAGTCACACGCCTAGCAACAAGGCTAATAAAAGAGGAGAAATAGATGAAGTATTGAATGAGATTTGTGCCTTGTCAAGAAGGCTTCTCATATTCTCTTCGACACAACTGCTTGTTCGCCAGTGGTAGGGAATGGTCGAGTAAACCATTCAAGCCCATGGGTCCTTGTAGCAAAAAGAGCCATTGTCGGGCTAAAGTTGTAACGCTTAGCGAACATAAGAAAGTATGACGAGAATGCTTCTAGGGTTGATCTATTTTTGTCGGTCGGGGTCATCTAGGTTAATTGAACACCCTCAGTACGCCTATCTCTAATGGTTGCATTAGTATTTCTAGGCTTGTCAATGTTCAAAGGAAGTTCAAAAGTGGCATTTAGCCAAAGTTGGAGTAACCAAAAGAGTCATGATAACAACAAACAGGCTTTGGGCTGTAAATTCCTTAAAACGTATCTGGATATACCTAGGGATTCGTATAATGACCTTAAGATTAATTGGATGAGGCAAACAACTTTACCTTAATGCAGTTGGTTGCCCAAGGTAATATATCGTTTTGCTACCTTTAGTGATTTGCAGCAGAACATGCACCTCAATAGTCATAGCACAAGAAAGGTGACGTGCTCTTCATCCGAAACTTCATCGTTGTCAGTAACATGGTAATCTTTAATGTACTTGACAAAACTAGCACGATTACCATCAAAGCTTATGGTATCTTTGTCACTCTCATTAGGGTTAAATATTTTTCCAGTTGGGTGAAGGCCAGTGATGGAAGTTATGTCAAACAAAATGGGTGTCAACATCCCACAAGGGAGTTGAAAAGGTATTAGTTGTGCTTTCCCATAAGTACAAGGAAGCGACCAACATGTTATGGCAGTAGGGGGACTAGTTCTCGACAGTTGAATCAAGTCAAAAATACCCCTAGCCTTCCAGGTTTCACTCGTCTTCGACTCGACTTTGTTTAGCCAGAGGATGTAATCCTCATGCTTTTTGGTAGGCGGAGCTGGACGAAATACACGTAAGTTGGCAGTCATATATTCTAAATTCAAGGGTTCCTTAATGCTTACTACATGTTTTATCCTATGATAAGTGGGGGAAAAATCCCTAATCTTAGTAAGATCCACTGAGGGATCACGCATTTGACTCATGAGTGCATTGGTATTTCCAGAGATTAAGTAAGGAATGATTACCTAGGACTTGTAGATACAAAGCTTTTCTTCATAATGAGGTGGCTCCGGAACATATTCTTGATTCCCAACAACATTTGCAGAAGGAAGCACGTGAGCTAGTGGGAGAGACTCTTTGATAGCTTTGGTAGTCTTTGTCTTAGAAGTCATTGTTTTGAGTTTGGGAGTTTTTCTGGTAACTTGAGAGAAAATTTGTAGAGGAAAAGCTTTTGGAAACAATGGAAGAAAAGAGAAGAAAAACAGAAGAAAAAGTATTTATAGTGAAGGAGAAAAACATTTAAGTTCTTATGTTTGACAAATGGTGTGAAGTGGGTTGGCACGTGTCATCTCCTGAAATGAGGGATCGAAACAATTTGATACACTTAGCCACGCCACCCTAGGAAGGCGTAGCCATGATGATGGAAGTTATGTTTTAGTGGGAAACACACGTTTTCGAGGTGACTAATGATGGAAACGTCATGATGCCCATGGCGTCAGCCCACTAGTTGAATAGTGTTTGGGGAAATTCAAAAACGCCTTTGTCTCCTTTTCTTCGAAAAAGGCCTTTTTGTGTGTGTTGTGTGTGTAGGGGGGGGGGGGGGGAGGTTGTTAGCCAAGATTTCCGATAAACGGGAAAATCTCAACATGAGCATAAGTCAAGGGCAATGAAACGTTTGATGACATGTGCATTATAGAAGTCTCAAATAGAGAAAAATGGGACTTACTATTTTCTCGAATGCGTTTGGAAGATTGTTCGACAACAACATTTCAACAGTAGAAAGCGCGTCGAAGTGACTGTTATCTGAGTGTGCAAAAGCTTTATGTTCAAAAATTGACAACTACTTCTTTGTTTTATCCTGAAGATACGTGGAGGGAATGCATGAGCGAAATGCATACAGAAGTCTACGTGGCTAAAGCTGAAAAATGGAACGTTCGAAAACAGTTATTTCATATTAGTATAAATAGAGTTTCTAGTGTTAGAATTCAGGGTGTTCATTTGTTTTTATCATAGAATCTCACATACACTCAAAGTACCAGTGTTAAAGAAACGAGTTTGATTGAGAGAATGTATGAACTCTGAAACACGATCTTTAATTCATTGCAAAGTATTTAAATTCCTTTACGATTTCTGCCTAGTTGCTTTCATTTTCATCTTACCTGCATTGTCGTTTTACATTTTCGTTCATACAATCTTCTTTTTCTTCATTTACTCTCGAAATCCTGTATTTTTTTTACATCTTTTCTACAACAATTTCAACCAAGTCGAAATCAGTCTTTTTTCAACTAACACTATAAAAGTATAATTTTTTAGCACTATGTTCTAGGATTCTCTAGTTGATCCTACAAGTAACCTTTAATTAAGAGACTAGCAGTTGTTTACGAAATTTCAGCATAAACACCTATTTAAACTTGAGGGTTTTGATTTTCAGAGGTTAAAAACCCTGTAAAATGTTAATAATGTGTAAAATAAATAACAATTCTTCTGCTTTCCTTCCATAACAGAAACACATGAATAATGATTCTACAAGTTTTCTTCTCGTATGTCACTGCATTATCTACTAATCATCCTAACAATGAGCTAAACATGAATGCTAAGAACATGTTTTCCTTTCAATACAAACACATTTAACCTAGCTTTTTGTTTAATTTTTTTCTTGGCCCAGAACATGGCTGCATCTAAACACTTTACAATATCCATATAAACTCTATTAGGCGTGCTATCAACTTCTAACACCTTATCATTTGATGAAATTGAAGAATTTTATGCTCTTTCTTATGTACTAATCTCTTTTCCAACTAAACAATAATTTTTTTAAATTAAAATGACACTTAAATCATTTCAAATATTAAGTATTAACCATTGAAAATAGTTGAGTACCTGCAACTTCAAGTGATCTCCCTCCTTTTCTTCCAATACTGCAACTTCATCCACAAGCTCTAAAGTCTAAAATACATCATGCACAATTTTATTACCTTCCTTATGCCAATAAATCAAAAACTTAATTCTAATTAGGATATATAATGCATCAAATCGATCATTTACTGACTTGATCATTTTCTGAATTAAAATATACCATGTCTTAGCTTCCTCTTTTAACTTATCAACCTATAAAATTAGAGCATCGTAGCTAGAATGAAAAATTACAGGTAATAATATGCCACACTCACATCTTGTATCAAAGTTATTTTCCTTTTCCGATCCCCATTTTTACATGCATACATGTTCTTGCTCTTTCCTTTTTCCATCTTGTCCTACTTTGAACATTCAATGAGAAACACTTTTTTTTATAGAAACTTTGGTTTTTGTATTAAAATATCTTTTATGAAAAAAATGTCCTCTTCAATGAGATGAATGGTCAAAAAAATATGTCATATGTGAACAATCTCTTCAGAACAATTCTCCATAAATCTTTCTATAAAACTCAAAAAAGAAATAAAAAATCAAGAAACAACCGTGTAACATTACCAACAAAATCAAAAAGTTATTTGAATCAAAAATAGAACACACCCATGAATTAAAAGTTAAAACTTTAAAGGCTTTTAAGCATTACCTATTTTCTTACCTTTGAAGAGTTTCGATGAATGCTCTGTAGGTGGTTAGATCCAACATTTTTGGCATTAACAACAAGGATTTGGGTGAATTCATCAAAACAACAAATCATCCAACATTGAATCCTTGACCGAGTTGAATCCTGACCTAAACAACAAACAAAAACAACATATATGAGTGTAATTTCAAAAAATCAGAAAGAACCGTATACCAATTCCCTCATGCTTTTTGGTGAAATGACCATGCACATCCTGAGAAATATCAGGACTCTGCTGCTCAATATTGAAAAGAACTAAGACAAGCATCAGGTGTATAAGAAGATCTAACAAATTCAACAAACACTTTTTCAGATCAGAGAGAGAGAGAGAGAGAGAGAGAGAGAGAGAGAGAGAGAGAGAGAGAGAGAGAGAGAGAGAGAGAGAGAGAGAGAGAGAGAGAGAGAGAGAGAGAGAGAGAGAGAGAGAGAGAGAGAGAGAGAGAGAGAGAGAGAGAGAGAGAGAGAGAGAGAGAGAGATTATAAATAACAAAATATTTCAAGTCAAAATAATTTTATATCAACCAAAGTAACAATAACTTGAGTGATCATTTTTGACAAAATTTAACAGAATGATCAATGTGAATAACGAAACGTGATCTGAGATATTTATTAAATAAAAAAAATAAAACCTAAAATTAAGTTAATAAATCAAAATATATATTAAATTTAAACTCTACAATCCCTCCTATTCGAGATCGATAAGATCCATAGCGATGAATTGTTTAAATAACAATGATACACGTATCTTTATTTGACCCATTTTAATATTAATGTTGTATATTAAAAATAAACATAAAACAAACTCACTTTTCTTATAAATAAGATTTTAACTATTAAACTGTTCTAACCTTAATTCTAATAGATTAATTTATAATGGTAATATACAATTTATTTATACTATTCTTTAATAATATTTATCTTTTCTAGCACG
Source organism: Lathyrus oleraceus (assembly GCF_024323335.1). Classification (NCBI taxonomy): domain Eukaryota; kingdom Viridiplantae; phylum Streptophyta; class Magnoliopsida; order Fabales; family Fabaceae; genus Lathyrus; species Lathyrus oleraceus. Next base: position 233,965,995 of record NC_066585.1, read on the forward strand.
TGATTCTAAAATAAAAACTTAATTTTATACTTTTTTTTAGTTATTTTTGTCCTCAGCAGAATATTTATTTTTCTTTTTTATTTAATCTATTTGCAATCAAAATTTCAAATTAGAAAATTATCAATAAAATATTTAATTATAAATATAATATAATAAATAGTAAACAAACATTTATTCGTTTTAGGTGGTTTAGTTGGTTAAGATGATTATCTTATATCATCCATGTCTAAGGGTTTACTTTAGAAATTAGGAAAAAATATATATTTCTTACAATTTTATTTTTATAAATCTTACAATCTATATAATTCAAAATGAATGCCATTTTAATAAATAAAAATTATTTTAAAATGAAATCCTAATTATTTTAAAATAAAATAAAATATTATTTTTTAATTACATTTCTTAATTATTATTGTGTACATATGTTAACATATTAATAAATTAATTTAATAAAAATATAATATATATTTTTGACATTTTTATTATACTTTTTAATTTATAAGTAAAACCAAGAAAATTTGTTACTATTATTTGCAAGCCTCACAATGAATATTATTATTGTATATTTCTACATCCTTCCAAATATATTAAGTATATTTGATTTTGTTTGGATGTTTGAAGGGAAAGGGAGGATTTTGAAAAAAAAGAAGAAATAATTGAGTGAAAAGAATTATTATATTTAGGTGGGAAGAATTTTTTGAATTTATTTTTATTCAAAAATCAAATTTATCTTGGAGAAATTAAAAAATTATATTTGGGTAGAGATTTGAAATTTTTTATAGGAGTTAAATAAATTATTCAAATATAACTTTTATTACTATAGTATTCTAAGTATTAAAAATATGTTAATTTTAAATATTATTTTATTTTTTAAAATATTTTATTTTTTATTTTAAAAAAACTAAAAATTTCTTTATATTTTCTGCTATCTTTAATTTTTTTTTAATTTTTACTATTTTACTTTTTGATTAATATAAGCAGAGTTATAATAATAGTTGATTTGTAGCATAAATGAAGAATAAAAAAAGAAAATTTTGGTGACATTTTAGAAATGTTAAAATTGTTGGCAACATGAATATGAGTATATCATAGTAGGTTGAATCAACTTGTGTTTTTTCGTTGTTACATATTGTCTTATGTTTTATTTGATTTTTTTATATATTTCAATTGATTTAAATATATTGGATGATGTTAAGAGATATTTCTATGTCTCATTTGATTAATCAATCATATATTTTTCATTCCCATAGATTATTACAAGAATAGACATAGAAAAACTTTATTTATATAAAAAAAAAATGAAATTTACTCGTTAACTCCCTCACACTAAAACAAGACTATAATTTGTATTTCTTCTAAATTTGAATTTCAATTCCAATTGTTCAACTTAGATTCAATTATTTTCTTCAAATTCAATTCAAGGGTGCCTCACCGCATATTCACTGGATCTCGATTATCGAACCCTAAGCAGCGCTAGAAGACAAACCATAATTTTCATTTTCCTTTGTCGTTATCTAATCGACCTTCCTTTTTTATCAATATTATTAATAATACTAATAAAAAAATAGAGTTTACAATAATAAATAAAAAAATAAAATACTCAATATTCAATTGCAAGCTCACCGTTTCATCAACCAATCCATCATCATTACCAATCTCAATTATCGCATTTTTCATTATTCTCAGTCAATATTCTTCAACCTTCGTTCTTCTATTCTACTTGTTCTTCACCTCACAATCCAATCAATTTCAGGTTTTCTCTTAATTCGTTTCTGAATCTAACTAGTTTCGTGATTAAGTGTCTTTTAATTATTTTTTTGAATTGAATTTTTGTGCCAATAGTTTTCAAATTTTAACCTAGAATCTTGTAGCTTATCTCATGAGAATTTCATGCTAGGCTATTGATTTTATGTTGCATATTGATTGTAGAAGCTTGAACAAGTGGCGTGGTGCTGTTTATTGAAGCACCTGGAATGCAAAGGCCTGTGGCTGTTTCAGCTACACCTCGCGGTGGATTACCTACCGACAGCAGCGACTCTGTCGTGACTTTAGATCAAGTTCCGCGGTGGAATGATACCGATCAGTCGTTAGGCTATGAAAATGGAGAGGCTCCGTTTTTGAATTCTTACTTTCCTGATCCTTTAGCATCAACCTCGGGAGCAGATGGTAGTTCGTCTGTATCGAGATTTCCGGTTGATCATGAAATTAATTCGAGGATTTATTTGTGGAGAGGGAATCCCTGGAATCTTGAGGTGGATGCTGTTGTAAACTCGACCAATGAGGTCGGCACTGTCTTGCTTTTTTTTCCAAGTTTATTGTTTAAGTTTTCCTTCGTTTATTGTTTAAATTTTGATTGAATGATTTAGAATTCTACTCTAATAGATTTCCTCTCTGATTAACTAAATGCTCTAACTAATTGATCTTATTTATCTAATTGTTTTTGCTCCCTTCTTAACAACAATAACCAAGCCTTCTCCCACTAAGTGGGGTTGGCTACCTGGATCAAATTCCGCCATAATGTTCTATTCAATACAGTGTGTCTATCCATTTAGTTAATTTTGAGATTTTTCTTAATAGTTTTTCTAGGTCTTCCTTTCTTGTTTAAACATTAATGTAGTATTGTTGAGTTGAGCACTATCTGCTGTAAACTGTAGTTGTAGGTTTGGTAACAACAAAACTGTAGTTATTATTGTCATCTTGTTTTCTATCTTGTCATGATTCACGGGACCTTGTGATGTAACTCTATGTTCCTTTGCTTATTTGTTTCTTCTCTCGAGATAACCAAGTACATGAGAATTTCTTAATAGTTTTTCTAGGTCTTCCTTTCTTGTTTAAACATTAATGTAGTATTGTTGAGTTGAGCACTATCTGCTGTAAACTGTAGTTGTAGGTTTGGTAACAACAAAACTGTAGTTATTATTGTCATCTTGTTTTCTATCTTGTCATGATTCACGGGACCTTGTGATGTAACTCTATGTTCCTTTGCTTATTTGTTTCTTCTCTCGAGATAACCAAGTACATGAGAATTTCTTAATAGTTTTTCTAGGTCTTCCTTTCTTGTTTAAACATTAATGTAGTATTGTTGAGTTGAGCACTATCTGCTGTAAACTGTAGTTGTAGGTTTGGTAACAACAAAACTGTAGTTATTATTGTCATCTTGTTTTCTATCTTGTCATGATTCACGGGACCTTGTGATGTAACTCTATGTTCCTTTGCTTATTTGTTTCTTCTCTCGAGATAACCAAGTACATGAGAATTTCTTAATAGTTTTTCTAGGTCTTCCTTTCTTGTTTAAACATTAATGTAGTATTGTTGAGTTGAGCACTATCTGCTGTAAACTGTAGTTGTAGGTTTGGTAACAACAAAACTGTAGTTATTATTGTCATCTTGTTTTCTATCTTGTCATGATTCACGGGACCTTGTGATGTAACTCTATGTTCCTTTGCTTATTTGTTTCTTCTCTCGAGATAACCAAGTACATGAGAATTTCTTAATAGTTTTTCTAGGTCTTCCTTTCTTGTTTAAACATTAATGTAGTATTGTTGAGTTGAGCACTATCTGCTGTAAACTGTAGTTGTAGGTTTGGTAACAACAAAACTGTAGTTATTATTGTCATCTTGTTTTCTATCTTGTCATGATTCACGGGACCTTGTGATGTAACTCTATGTTCCTTTGCTTATTTGTTTCTTCTCTCGAGATAACCAAGTACATGAGAATTTCTTAATAGTTTTTCTAGGTCTTCCTTTCTTGTTTAAACATTAATGTAGTATTGTTGAGTTGAGCACTATCTGCTGTAAACTGTAGTTGTAGGTTTGGTAACAACAAAACTGTAGTTATTATTGTCATCTTGTTTTCTATCTTGTCATGATTCACGGGACCTTGTGATGTAACTCTATGTTCCTTTGCTTATTTGTTTCTTCTCTCGAGATAACCAAGTACATGAGAATTTCTTAATAGTTTTTCTAGGTCTTCCTTTCTTGTTTAAACATTAATGTAGTATTGTTGAGTTGAGCACTATCTGCTGTAAACTGTAGTTGTAGGTTTGGTAACAACAAAACTGTAGTTATTATTGTCATCTTGTTTTCTATCTTGTCATGATTCACGGGACCTTGTGATGTAACTCTATGTTCCTTTGCTTATTTGTTTCTTCTCTCGAGATAACCAAGTACATGAGAATTTCTTAATAGTTTTTCTAGGTCTTCCTTTCTTGTTTAAACATTAATGTAGTATTGTTGAGTTGAGCACTATCTGCTGTAAACTGTAGTTGTAGGTTTGGTAACAACAAAACTGTAGTTATTATTGTCATCTTGTTTTCTATCTTGTCATGATTCACGGGACCTTGTGATGTAACTCTATGTTCCTTTGCTTATTTGTTTCTTCTCTCGAGATAACCAAGTACATGACAATTTTATGATAAAATTACAAAATTCCTTGCTGGCTGAAAATTATGGTCCAAATATCCATCTTATTAGCCATTATTGCAGTGTTATGGACACTTGATTGACTTAATGTTTCATGCCTTATGTTATCCTTTCTTCATTCTTTTATGAGATGATAAAGACTCCTAGGGAACATGTTGGACCACAAAGGAAACCGATGTGGTTAATTTATTATTGAAGTGTTTGTGTTGTCATGAAACAGAAAAACTGAAAACGTTCTCCAACCCCAGGCCTTTTATACATTATAGGGGGACCTTTAATAAGCAACCTGTTTTCTATGGAGATGCTTTGGATTTTTTCTTCTGAGCCTACAGTTTTTTTTTTCTTTTGATATTTAACAATGTTTTGAGGGTAGAAAGGTATAACTTATGAACTTGGATATAGAAAAATTGTTTAATGAGAAACTCAGGTTGAAGCAAATTCAAGATGAAAAGAGGAAAACACTTCAGTCTATTGTAAGAACAAGGGAGATATTATCGATTGTGCTAACTATAGATGGATTAAGTTCAAAAGCCATAGTTATGGAACTATGACAAAATGTAATTAAAGAGAGATTAAGTTCAATATTATACCAGGCAGGTCAACAATGGAAGCAATATGCTTAACAGAAGATCGAGAAGAGATAAAATATGATGCAAATAGAAATCGTCTAGAAAGCTTTAGAGCAGAAAGAATTTTGTGCCAATCTATAGTCTAGGGAGTGCATTGGCCACAGGGGATGAAGGGAATATGAGTGACAATGCTCTCATTGTTACTATGGTGGATGGAGGGAGTTCGGAGGTAGAAGAAAGAAGCTAGTTTTGGTGTTTGAATTGTTCTTCACATCCGCAAGATGAAAGTTGTTCCCCAATTTTCGATGAGAAACTATACAAAAACAACAAGTAAGCCTTATCCCACTAAATGGGATCGGCTACATGGATCAACTTTCGCCATAATGTTCTATCTATCAACAATATTAATTAGTTTAATTCCTATTCTTTAGGTAAAAGTTTAGAACTGGATTAGAGGAGAATTAGTAGGAGATTTGTTAGCTTGATTCTCTCCTAAATTAGGTCTAACAGCTTGTATATTTATACTGACAGAAACTAATAACAAATTATCAATTCCACAAACAAGTATCATATCTCTATATGGTATCAGCCGGAAATGATCCAACGTCCTCCCTCTAATTCAGGACGTCGTTCCTCACCCTAGCTCCCACCCTTGCCTCCCATGGCCAGTGAAAGCAGCTCCTTCTTCTCCAACCCCTATGAGCCATCCAAACCCTTTGCTAGTATCACTCTTATCAGTGTCACCAAGCTTCTCCCTACCAATTATCTTAATTGGAAACTCCAAGTTGAAGCTCTCCTTGATGGCTATGATCTCCTCAAATATCCGGATGGATCTTTTCCCGCGCCGACGAAATCGATCACCACCACAGACACGCCTCCAGTGACAACCCCAAATCCTGCCTATCAGACATGGCGCCGACAGGACCGCCTCATCTATGGTGCTCTTCTCACTACGCTCTCCAACGAGGTGGCCTCCTTAGTATCTCAGACAGAGACCTCACATGATCTCTGGACCCTCCTCAAGAACACCTATGCAAAAGCATCCCGCAGTCATCTGAAGCAACTAAATCATTAATTTCGAGATCTTTCTTAATAACTTCTTTGATAGTCATGATCTGGTTGATGTTGTCTCATTACCTGTTTTTAAATCAAATATAGGGCCATTATTTTTGCACTTTCCAGTCCTTCATTTTTCAGGCAAATCAAATGGTAGCTTAGTGAAGCATTATAAATGTATGACATCGTAAATGTCTTGTTGAGGAGTTAACACATCATAGAACTTAATGGCACTGTTTGGCCTATGTACCTGACCCTAACTATTAGGAAAACCCTCTAGTTGTTGTTATTATTTTTTAGAGGGGTACTTTTTATGTAATTTAAAAGTCTGTTGAAATGCAAATATGTTTTCGGCATTTTAAAAAGTAACAACGTCATAGGTCAACGATTATGTTTTTCTGATTCAATCAAACAACATTGAGCCATTTGATCCAAATATCAAGCAAAAAAAGCACAGTCTTTATTCTTAAATAACTAATTTGACTAGTGACAGTTTTTCCTCTTATCCTTGCTGATGTATTACTGTGGCTACTTGCAACCGCAAATCAAGCTATATTGCAAAATTCGTTTTTCATGGGACCTATTTTTATTTTTATTATTTGAAATTTATATCGTGCATGTTATATTTTGACTGCATGAATATGAGATAAAACGGGGATAGTAATATCTTATTTCCTATCTGGATTTCATTTTTTATGGTTGCAGAATATGGATGAAGCACACAGCAGCCCTGGATTGCATGCTGCAGCTGGATCTGGTCTTGCAGAAGAATGTGCGACTCTGGTATAGTTAATTATTCAGTAAAACTGCATTATGTGCTCCATGTTGGAGGTGGATAATATGTGAGCTTGGGACATAAGATATAAATTTATTATTTTCTATTATCAGTTTTTGTTATTATTTGTGGTTCACCATGTCAAAAACTTGCAAAAAAACAGCTTCAGTTAAATTGTCATATTTCAGTAACGTGTTAGGGAAGAAACTTTCTTGATATGATGCTCGAGAATATGAACTAATGTCATCTTTATTGTCAACAGGGTGGATGTCGAACAGGGATGGCTAAAGTTACCAATGCATATGACCTTCCTGCTAGGTTTGATTGTTGGCTTCCTTTCATTTACTTTTTCAAGTTGAAGAAGCAATAGTCTCTTTTTTATTAGTAGATCAGTTCTACAATTAATCACGGTTTACAGTTTTTTCTCTTGTTTGTGGAATAGGCATACTGAATATATTTAAATATGTGTTGTTGCATTGATTGAAAGGAGCTCTCCCATACTTTCTTTGTAGAATGGTGGTTGTTGGGCATGGAACTTATATATTACTTGTAAATGTTAAACTGCATGCTTTTTCTTTTCCTGGGTTTGGACTTGAGATGTTTAATATGTCATGATGCTGCATAAATTATGTTGTTGCATTCCACATTTGTATCTTTTGTCACTGAACTATACCATGATCTTTACGTTAATAAATTTCCCTTAGGAGAATTATCCACACCGTTGGCCCCAAATATGCTGTAAAGTACCATACTGCTGCCGAGAATGCTTTAAGTCATTGCTACCGTTCTTGCCTGGAGCTTCTAGTCGACAGTGGACTTCGAAGGTTCCCAGTCACCCCAAATTGTTATATTTATTTTCTTGCAACATTTATTCTTTTTGGGAATCTAATGTTGTTTTTAAAGATGCACAACTTACTTATCTTAGTCATATGTTGATGTAGCATTGCAATGGGATGTATTTACACGGAGGCAAAGAACTATCCCCGAGAGCCTGCTGCTCATGTAGCTATAAGTGAGATTTTCTTTTTGGCATGATTTTACTTTTTCAGTTTGTTTCTTGTCATATTTTGGCCTGATACATTAGTTATGTTAACTACGCCAAACTCATGAAATTGAAATTACAGAGATCATTATCACTCTTCCATTAAGTTCCAACTACACATAAATTACTAGGCATTAATGCCAAAAATCAGAAAAATGAGTTGTTGACTTGATAATAAAGAAAAAAATATTTGAAAGGAAGGAGATAATGTGAAATAAAATGATAAATTGTCAGTTAATTCCTCACAATTTGCGTTAATTGAATTTCTACGTTACCCAATGGTGTTTAGATTAACGATCATGGGGATGGATGACAGGGGCAGCCGGACTAAGAAAACAAAATGCATGGGTGTATCATATTTCTATTTTTTTTTTTCATTCCATAAGTCATTCTACCATAATGTACAAATTCTGAAGACTTAAAGTTAGTTTATCATGTCTCTGTCACATGTGGAATGCTTGTCGTTTATATTTGATTCCCGTTGAGCGGAAAATTACTTCCAGATGGTTGATGGATGGCATTGTTACTCTTAGGCTAAATTTTCTTATATTTTCCTTTCCTTTTAATGTCTTTTATTCAGGAACTGTGCGACGGTTCCTTGAAAAGCAGAAAAATAACTTAACGGCTGTTGTATTTTGCACTACTAGCACAACTGATACTGAAATATATAAAAGGTATTTTCAGCATTTTCTCTTCCTTTCTATTTTGGCATCTGCAGTTTTCTTTTCCTTTCTATCTGCAGTTTCCTTAAAACCAAAATGTGTGTTATTTATTTTACCTTTCATCTTGTTTCATCTAGGCTGCTTCCACTTTACTTTCCTCGGGATAAACATGAGGAGCAAGTTGCATTGTCGAAACTTCCTGCAGATGTTGGGGATGAAAATGGTGAGACCATCATAGATGAGCGTAAAATCAGAATAAAGCCTTTGCCTAAAAAGAGTGTTTCAAGACCATCTGATGTTGCAGTTGATCTTCCTGTCAGTGATGTTGGCCTGGCTCAAAAGTCAGTAATTTTTTAAAAAATTTAAATTTTTTTGTTGATTTGTCAGCATGTTTCATTGTGAAAATAAATACTAGGACTAGGAGTCAGGAGAGTCAAGATGCATAATTAATCCAAGCATATATAGATGTTGGTTGACCAGATTATATATTTAACATGTTCTATTACAAGTTTACAAGCCTCTGAAGAATGCATCTGAGTATATTTAGATTCACTTGCTTGCAGTTTAGTTGTATGTGCTGTAATGTTTTGGCTGTATTTGACTAAACAGAAATCACACATTTTTAATATCACTTCTGATAGAATTTTCCTGATCTTTGTGATGTAGGAAATCATCAAATTTAGATTCATTTTTAGATCCCGCCTTTATGTCCTTGATTAAAGACCCTGATCAAAGGCGTCTGGAGCAGTGGGAGAAAACTGCTGAAGCACAAAGAGGCTTTAATTGTGCTAAATTACTTGGATATGGTGACCTTGAGGGGCCTCCATTGTCTGCTGCCGAAGAATATTCTCTACACTCTAGATACCTTTCCAAAGCAAACTCTTTAAATCTTTCTGAAATTGCAGAAATGAAAATTGTGTGAGTATCCATTTATTTCACCATCTGGTTTGCATTACTGAGTTCTAATAAACCAGTTTCATGTTTATAACAGTTCTGTTTTTGTTCTTATAAATAAAATTTAAATTTCATCTCAAGGTGGAGTTAGCCAATGCATTGTCCATGCTTGACACCCCAATGGGCTCTTGCATGTGGGTTGCTTCAAATACAAAAGTAACAAATCCATTATGTATTTTCACTCAACAGCTTAAGCTTTTGAGATATATGGTTTATTAAAAAATAGTCTTATCGAATGTCAATCATCATTAAACGCATGATGAAGTTTTGAGCTATTTAAAACTTTACTTATTTTTGCTTTCCTTAGCCAATCAATGTGAATGCTTCATGCATGTGTTCAGATTGATCTTTGCTTTTTCTCCCTAGTGAAAAAATGTTCAGGGGGAGGAGAGGTTGCCCCATTTCAAGGTTAGGGGCATGCCACATGTGATTTCTTCTATTCATACTTGCATTTAATGACTGAAATACTTGTGTTTTCCAGCTACCGTGGAGGGGTAGACAGTGAGGGTCGTCCTGTCATGGTTGTTGTGGGGGCTCACTTTTTGCTTAGGTGTCTTGATCTGGAAAGATTTGTGTTATATGTGGTAAAGGTAATTCAGTTATACACTTAAGCTGTACATCTTATGTACTTATGTTTGTAATTTCTGAGCTTTGTTTTGTTCGTGTTGAACTCTAGGAGTTCGAGGCTTTAATACAAAAACCTTATACTATTGTCTACTTCCACTCTGCCGCATCTCTGCAAGTGTAAGTACAAATATTTGATTTCTTAGATGTACTGACTGGTCCGTTTTTTCATAAAATATATAATATGTTTGCATTTTGCAATATGCCAAGGATTGTTTTCATTGGAAAACATTTGAATGCGTAAGGGAAGATGGCTTATTGTTAACGCCAGCTAGTTATTTTGTGTGAATGGTGTGATCACTATGCCAAATGAATTAAAATGGTCTGGTAGCCTAAGTTTTCGTAATCTCTTCTGCGTTTATATAATTAGAGAAGGGAACAAGAAATTCATTAGTCAAGACATGAAATATCAGTTATGCTGTAGACATCTACAATAGTGTGTTGGTTTCTAACTTACACTGTAATTGTAGTACTTTGCATAGTTCATAGAAAGTAGAAACGTCTGCCTGACCATTGGCTTAGGTCATGGGTATTGGATGGCATGGTATCATGAAGCCACTTAACTTTATGTAGTTACCAAGACTTGATACAAAGCTAATTCGTCAAAAAGACTTAATACAAAGCCCATAATTAAATCTGAGCAACCCTTTGGTTTGATTCAATGTGACTTTAATCTACTTTGTTGAAGACGGCTTAGCTATTAAATGCATTTTTTTCCGAGGGCATATATTCTTGTTTGCATTTACAAGGCTGCAGTAAATATAAGCAAGGATACCTTTTTTGGATAAATAGTGTTAAAATGAATTGAAGTTGTGCAAATGGAATGAAGCGTGCTTGAATGAAAGAAAAAGGTAAATGGGGAGCTGGAAGAAAATCACATTTTGAAGTGCAAGTTGCTTTGTGAACTGTGTATAATAACTGCATTTATTAGTTGCTCATGGTTTGTGTGCAAATCCCATGATGCTTGTTTGTCGGCAGTAAATTTTTACGGTTCTCATCCTTTTTTGGTTTTAGGCAGCCAGACCTGGGTTGGATGAAAAGATTGCAACAAATACTTGGTCGTAAGCATCAGCGCAATCTGCATGTATGTAGTTTTTTTTTAAAATGGACTGGTACAAATATGCACTATCTTGGTTGCCATAATAATGCATTAAACTCTTACACTCTTAGTTTTGTATTCTCAATCTGATACGTGTAGGCAATATACGTGCTTCATCCAAGTTTTGGACTAAAAGCAGCAGTGCTTGCACTTCAAATGGTTGTTGACAATGAGGTATATAGTGAAATCTAAATGTATTTAAGAATCTCATATTCATCTATATTATATTATACATTATTAAAAATCAATTTTCAGGTTTGGAAGAAAGTGGTATATGTTGATCGACTTCTGCAGCTCTTTAGATATGTACCCCGTGAACAGTTGACCATCCCTGATTTTGTGTTTCAGTTGAGTCTTTGTTTTCACCATCAACATTTTTTCTAATGCTATTTTGTACAATGTTTTGCTTTCAGTTTATGGTTTCTAAAAATATTTGGAGTGGAAAAAGTGCTAGCATATTGGGTATCACCTCTAGTAGGTGAGCTTACTAATTTGTTGTATACTTTCTATTCACGCAGGCATGACTTGGAAGTGAATGGGGGGAAGGGTGTCATTGCAGACCCCAGAACAAAATTTGTGTATGATAAACCGTGACTCGCATGCGGGTTCCACCATTAGCTGAGTTAAAAGGGAATCGTATATGCACTTTCCTCATTATTTGCCTTTTCCCTTGCTCTCCCTCATAACCAGGGGGGGCTATGTGTTTTGTAATGTGTAGCATTCTTTTGATTTTAATCATTTGAAGTAAGGATAAGTTTTTCTGTATCTTCTGTATGTAATTTATCGTGGAAGCTAGATGGTTGCCTGTTATGATTGCTTTGTACATTCAAAGAACCATATTTTGAATAAAATCATTGTATTATTATTACTTGTAAATAGTACATGCGAATGTTTGAATGAGGTTTATTGCATTATTATGGTCAATTTTCTTTAGTGTGGTTATATATGCCCGCTCTGCAAAGTATGTTGAAAAGTTAAAAACACTTTGAGACTGATTGGATATCTTATGGAACCAAAAAAAGTAGAATGGAAAGGATTGAACTAAGAATTCCACTATGTTTAGAAATCTTAAGACGGATTAAAGTCATTTTCTCAATCCGCTTAAATCCGAGGGTAGAAAATGGTGGGAAGTGATTGAACCAAATGAAATAGGTATCACTCTCTTTCTTCCTTTCATCTGATTTTAATTCATTCAAACAATAAATTTTTTATTCTATTTGGTTTTGTCAATCTAAACAAAGCTAAAATCATTTTATTTTAATTAAAACATGATTTGTCTTCATATTTTTAAATCTATGATTTTAGTCTCCTATTCAACAACTTTTTTTTCTCCCTATAATTCAGTTTAGGGTTTAATTTTTTTTATGATGTGATATATTTATTAATGATGGGAAATGTACAGCGTTGTTTATTATACACTTTGAAAATTCAAAAACACCTATTATATTCTTCTTCTATTGATCCAACGAATTAAAAATTAAAGGAGTATGTCAGTCCGAAAGATAACCACTAAACACACCCATTATTCTTTGAAATTCATTTGGCCACACTTAAAAAGTTCGATATTTGTTTGAAAAATACCTTTCGAAAAGAGTATTTTGAATTTTTCTAATGTTTGAAAAACACGGTGTAATAAAAAAAGAGTTTAATGGTGATGCACTGATAGTGTAAATTTTCTTCACACTGTCATTTAATAGGAATATATTATTTTGCCATGTCATATAACTATTTTAAAATTTTCAGTTTGACTTGACGAGATGCATGGTCGTCATTGGTTGACAGTGTAAAATAAATTTACACTGTTCAGTGCATCATCCCTTTTCTCATAAAAAATCCTCAATTATATTTGATGATGCGACATTGCTAATTTGCACCATAACCTTCAAATTTAAAAAAAAACATGATTGCAAAAAAAATTGTAACAAAAGTATTGATCTAAATTAACATTGTGATGTCATTAAATATTGTAGAATTTATGAACAATAAATGTTCATGGGTGTGTTCTAAAATGATAAGAAAGTGGAAGTGAGTAAATGTCAATAAATATTATTTATTGGGAAATAGTCTCACACATAAGAAGTGACACTCATATTAAAAGTTTTTATAAAGAGTCATGTTCATTAACTCAACAAAAGAACAAAAGAGGATAAAGTGTCACATGGACAAGTATGATGCTCTCAAATATTATGCCACTTGTTTTCTCTATACACCCCTTTGCCGGTGTCATTAGTGGCGAATTGAGGGCGTAGAGTTGTGTCATTTCGATCGACATATGGTAAATGATTGTTGCTCTTGTTTTGATCGTTGCTTGAGTTTGATTTTTGAATTCGAAAATATGCAACACTTCGTGAAGTGTTGCTGAATGAAAACAAATGAAAACATGCAACTATTGGAAAACATTGACATAGACAAAACACCACAACTATTGGTAAAAATGTTGATGAAAAGATGTTGTTTCATCAAGGCTCGTAACCTTGTGAAACAACACAAATGTGGCCTATAAATAAGTTATTTCGAATTCATAAATTACATCACAAAACACTTATCCTCTTTAGAAAAATTCCTGATTTTCTTCCCTACATTCGAGTTTTCATTCGTCTTGTGCAAAAAGATATCCAAAAATAAAAAAAGATAACAAAGACAACACAAAGTTTTAAAAACTAGGGTTTAAGGAGGGGTGGTAGTCTTGATAAGATCTCTTCAAGCAACCATTCAATCTTTGATGTCTTCTCATTCTGATACTTGAGTCTCTCTTTAACTTTAGAATTCTCAACTGTTAGATGCTCCAAAGTCTTAAAAATGAATTCCTCAGAAACCATATTCTTCTTGACCCCAGGATCGTTTCCAACTTCAAGAGTAGTCTCAGAAGCAATCATAGTAGTCTGAACCGGTGAAGGAGGTGGAGTCACTTCTGGAGGAACCTTATGAAGAAGAGGTTGGCATGGAAGTTCATTTTAGCTTCCTTCAGGCAAGTAATCTCCAACTCTTTAGAGTTGACTTCTATCTAACTTCTGAAGTTGTTGGTCATAGAACAAACTTCAGAAAGATTTGCGTTAGAAGTGCAAGCCTCAGTGAGAGCATTAAGTCTGACAACAACCTCACCTTCAAACTGAGTAAACAATTCATTCAGAGGTGTATGGTAAATGTTGGTTTGAGAGGGTGTTAGGTCAGAGTATGGTTGAGGGTTTTTGTATAGGAGGGTTATGAGCTCAACCTCTAACTCAGTATCAGAATCAATGTCTGATTCTACAATAGGGACGTCAGAGTGAGTGCGGAATGCTGGTCGAAAGGAGTTTGTGAGGGAGGGTTTTCTAGTTGAGTGAGTTGGGATAAAAGGGAAAGTGGTAATATCGGTTGAGGTGTAAGTGAGATATTGGAGGTTAGAATTACAGAAAGTGATGATGAGGGTGTTGGTGTAAGCCCTAGAGGCCAATACTTTTGGTACTTGTATCGAATTATTTATTAATTAATAAAAGGCTTTTTCTTTATTATGGTTGATTAATAAAGTCCCTAGAATAGCTAGTCCGTTTAATGTATTAAGTGTGACTTAATCATGAGAGCACATTAAACATAAGGACACTATTCTTAAAGTATCCGTAGTCGAGCTTTATTGTGAAGTGGGATAACATTAAAGCATTAAGACTATTATGTTTGTAGACTGATGATCACATCTCATGGATCATGGATAAAGAGTTATCAAGTCTTAAACATAGGTATGAATATTAAGAGTAATATTTATACCAGATTGATCCGCTATGAGAATACTATATAGAAAGTTATGCAAAGTGTCATAAGTTATTCTCATGGTGATAATGGTGTATACCACTCTTCGACCTGAAACCACTATGGATCCTAGATGTAGAGTCGAGTGCTTTATTGCTGATCCAACGTTGTCCGTAACTGGATAACCATAAAGATAGTTGATGGGTACTCCACAAAGTATGTTGAGGGACATGAGTGACCTAGATGGAATTTGCCCATCCTGCGTAACAGGATAAATGTCTATGGGCCCAATATTGAACTGGACAAGGATGACACGGTCTATACCTTGTGTTCAATATAGACATAAGGGCAAAGGGGTAATTATACACATAATTATTATCACATGAGGTTTTGTCAGATCACATGACATTTTCGTGTCTTGGGTAGCAGTGATGTGTTGCTAGATACCGCTCACTGTTTATTATGTTAAATGCGTGATTTAATATAATTGCCAACGTCGCGAAAACCTACAGGGTCACACACAAAGGACGGATTGATGAGAGATAGAGTAACTAAGGAATATCGTAAGGTACGATGTACTTAAGTAGAATACGAAGTATGGTAAGGTACCAAATACTTAAGTGATTTTGGCATATTATGAGATATGGGCCAAAATACACTTAAGTGGGCTTTTTGGCTTGAAGCCCACACAAGTGGTTCTATAAATAGAGCTCTTGTGCAGAAGCATTGTATGGGAATACAACACAACTGAAGAGTTGGAATTTCGTATCTCTCTTTCTCTCATTCAAAGCCTTCATTCGTACCAGCTGGCACTAAGATTGAAGGAATCTGTTCGTGTGGACTGAGTAGAGACGTTGTCATCGTTCAACGTTCGTGATCGCCCCGTGGATTTGTATCCAAGGTTTTGATCGTTACAAGAGATCTGCACCAAAGGTTTGAATCGCCACAAGAGGTAACGATTCTATCACTGATCATGCCCATTCGTAAGGATCACTAAATGGAGAAATTTTTAAATTCCGCTGCGCCTTGGATGGTAATTCTCCTTCAGTGGTATCAGAGCCACTTACGAAACCATGAATCTGATAACTGTTTTTGTTCTGTAATAATATGATTAAAGACAAAATGAATCAAAGATTAAATTGAGATCGATCAAGTCATATATATGATATATGTAATCTTGATGCAAAATACATTATATATGATATAGTGTTCTTGTTTCGTTCATTCAAACACTCAATGATTGTTTTCCTTTGAGCGATCAATGGTCATTTGCTTCTTGATCCGACATTAGTATGGTGAAGCAATGACGTGTTGATCAATCATACTGAATCAACAACCGAGATGTGTTTGACGGTCTAAAATTGGTGCATCAGGGTTAGTGACGGCACAAGAGTTGTGTTGTCAGAGAGTTATGCGATTGGGGTTGTGACTGCACAAGAGTTGTGCTTTCTAAACACTTTTTGGAACAGTGTTAACCGGTTAATGCGTATGGTTAACCGGTTAACGCAATGCGAAATAAAATTTTGAGTTTTTCAAACAGTGTTAACCGGTTAACGTTTTTGGTTAACCGGTTAACGCAAGACGGAAAACAGTTTTCCAAGAGATTTTCAAACAGTGTTAACCGGTTAACACATTTGGTTAACCGGTTAACGCAAGGCAGAAAATAATTTTTTGAACAGATTTCAAACAGTGTTAACCTGTTAACGCATATGGTTAACCGGTTAACGCAAGGCAAAATTCTCCCGTTCGGCTAACTCAGTGCTTTAAAAGTATCAAGTGTTGATGCGAAAAACGACGTCGATTTTAAATGAATTGTTCATTAAAATTTCGGCTTTGCGTAGTGTGATCGGTCGTCGAGATTTAATTTGATTTTAATTAATTAAATGAATTAATAATAATAATAATAAAGTGTTTATTATTGTCTTGTGGTGATCGGTTATGGCCTTAGTTTTCCTTTGCTTTGGGTTTTAAAATACGACCTGCGTGTCGTGCCTCTCTCTTAATCTCCCAAATGTAACTTCTTTTCTCATCTCACTCCCTCGTATGTAAAACGAGTTTCTTTATGTAATGTGATGATATGAAGAAAGCAAAGAAGTCAGTGCCAAAGGAGGACAACCTTGAAGATCTTGCTTGGAGAAGCTTAAATCGTTGTTAGGTTAGCTTAGGTTCTCTCATTGGCTTAGGAGAACAACTGCGCTAGGGGTCATAACTGTTTCATTTTGTTTGTATGTATGTTGATGCATGTGAGAGGCGATTTATATGATAAACAAGCCGGTGAGATCAGAAAAATTGCAATTCCCTCAAATTAAATATTAAGTTTATGCTTTCCAAGTTTTAACACTCATCAAGACTAGTATCGAATAATGTAGGTTTCGCCTACGCGAGGTGCATGTTCTATATTAGTAAGGTGCGATGGGATTATTGTAATATCCAACTGTTAAAACAATGGGTCAAACTTAACTAAACAAATTATAATAAGATTATATATATGTTTAGAAGCAAGAGTTGGGAATGATCCATATGATGGATTGGAATAAGGAGTTATTCACCCAACTGAAATTTTCGAGAGTTGTATGAGATACAATTGGAAGGAGTTCCTACCTAAATAACCTAGTTTTGTGTAATCCGCCTACGCGGACTTAGAACGAAGTGAAATATGGATCTCGACCCACTAGAAAATCTTCCAACGGGATTTTCCGAATCAAATGAAGAGGGTCATTTGTTTTGAGTAAAATAGTGGGAGCATATTTAATTAAAGGCCTAATTAAATATGTCAATGATACTTATATTTTCATTAATCCTTGTGTAGATTACCATGACAACAAACACCTCTAACAACATCTTGCGATCAATCCTTGACAAGGAAAAATTGTCTGGGACAAATTTTCTTGATTGGTACCGAAACCTGAGGATTGTCCTCAAACATGATAAAGGGAAAGGCAAGGAAGTTGCCAAACCCAAACCCACTATTGCTTTGAAGCCTAGTGGAAGCATAGAAAAAGAAGGCACCTGCTTCCATTGCGGTAAGACCGCACACTGGAAAAGGAACTGCCCAAAGTACCTAGAAGATAGGAAGAATGGAGTAGAGACTCCAACTTCAGATATTTTTGTTATTGAAATAAATTTATATACTTCTGCATCATGGGTATTAGATACTGGATGCGATTCTCACATTTGTACAAATGTGCATGGACTAAAAAGAAGTAGAGATTTGGCAAAAGGTGAAGTCGACCTACGAGTTGGTAATGGAGCAAAGGTTGCTGCCTTAGCCGTAGGAACTTATGAATTGACTTTACCTAGTGGTTTAATAATTTAGTTAGAGAACTGTTATTATGTACCTGCAATTAGCAGGAATTATTTCCATTTCTTGTTTGGACAAGTTCGGTTTTTCATTCATAATAAAGAACAATTGTTGCTCAATTTATTTGAATGATATATTCTATGCTACTGCACAAATGAACAATGGACTATATGTCCTTGATCTTGAAATGCCTATTTATAACATTAATACTAAAAGGATGAAACCTAATGAGTTAAATCCAACTTACCTTTGGCATTGTCGATTAGGCCACATAAATGAGAAACGTATTTCCAAACTCCATAAAGATGGACTCTTGGACTCTATTGATTATGAATCATATGAGACATGCAGATCTTGTTTAATTGGAAAGATGACAAAGTCTCCATTCACAGGAAAAGGTGAAAGAGCTAATGATCTTTTGGCACTCATACATACTGATGTATGTGGACCACTGAACATACCAGCCAGAGGAGGTTTTCAATACTTCATCATATTTACTGATGATTTCAGTAGATATGGTTATGTGTATTTAATGAAACAAAAATCAGAATCCTTTGAAAAGTTCAAAGAATTCAAGAATGAAGTACAAAACCAACTAGGTAAGAATATTAAAACTCTTCGATCAGATCGAGGTGGTGAGTATTTAAGCCTAGAGTTTGATGACCATCTGAAAGAGTGTGGGATCCTATCCCAACTCACTCCTCCTGGAACACCCCAATGGAATGGTGTATCTGAGAGAAGAAATCGAACCCTGTTAGACATGGTCCGATCCATGATGAGTCACGCCGATCTTCCA
Source organism: Lathyrus oleraceus (assembly GCF_024323335.1). Lineage (NCBI taxonomy): Eukaryota > Viridiplantae > Streptophyta > Magnoliopsida > Fabales > Fabaceae > Lathyrus > Lathyrus oleraceus. Next base: position 233,985,017 of record NC_066585.1, read on the forward strand.
AACTCCTTTTGGGGACATGCACTATTGACAACAGCTTACACACTTAACTGTGTTCCATCCAAAAAGGTTGAGAAGACACCATATGAGATATGGAGTGGTGAGAAACCACATATGTCTTACATGAAGATTTGGGGTTGCGAAGTTTATGTGAAACGACAAATTTCAACTAAGCTTGAGCCCAAATCTGACAAATGCTTATTTGTGGGGTATCCTAAAGAAACAAGAGGGTATTACTTCTACAATCCTTCTGAGGGCAAAGTGTTTGTCGCTCGAACTGGAGTTTTCCTGGAAAAGGATTTTATTTCCAAAGGAACCAGTGGGAGGAAAGTAGAGCTTGAAGAAATTCAAGAATCACAAAGTATCGATACACCTATGGAGGAATTAGAGCAGGAAACACAAGTGGTTGTGGAAGAGCAACCTGCTCAAGTAGAACAAGACCAGCGTATCAAGCAGGATACGTCACCTACCTGAGAGATATGGATATCTCATAACAGATCAAGGTGATGTATTACTCATGGATCAAGATGAGCCTGTGACCTACCAAGAGGCCATAACTGGTCCCTAGTCTGAGAAGTGGCTAGAAGCCATGAAATCTGAAATGGATTCCATGTACACAAACCAAGTTTGGACCTTGGTAGAGCCTCCTGTAGGAGTTAAACCTATAGGATGCAAGTGGGTCTTCAAAAAGAAGACTGATATGGATGGTAAAGTACATACCTATAAGGCAAGACTGGTTGCAAAAGGATATAAACAAATTCATGGGGTTGACTATGATGAAACCTTTTCACCAGTTGCAATGCTTAAATCTGTTCGAATTTTACTTGCTATCGCTGCATATCATGATTATGAAATATGGCAGATGGATGTCAAAACTGCTTTCCTTAATGGGAATCTTCTTGAGGATGTGTACATGACACAGCCTGAAGGATTTGACATACCAGAAGAAGCCCAAAAGATATGTAAGCTACAAAGATCAATCTATGGATTGAAGCAAGCTTCCAGAAGCTGGAATCTTCGTTTTGATGAAACGGTAAAACAATATGGATTCATCAAGAACGAAGATGAGCCTTGTGTCTATAAGAAGGTTAGTGGGAGCATGATCGTGTTCCTGTTGTTATATGTAGATGACATATTACTCATTGGAAACGATGTCCCTACCCTGCAACAAGTAAAGTCTTGGTTGGGGAAATGCTTTTCTATGAAGGACCTAGGTGAAGCAGCCTATATATTAGGAATCAGAATCTATAGAGATAGATCACGAAAACTGCTTGGCCTAAGTCAGAGTACATACATAAACAAAGTGCTGAGACGCTTTAATATGCATGATTCCAAGAAAGGATTCATACCTATGCAACATGGCCTGTGTCTATAAAAAACACAATCCCTTTCAACTAAGGAAGAAAGGGAACACATGAATAAGATTCCATATGCATCTGCAATAGGATCTATCATGTATGCCATGTTATGTACTCGACCAGATGTCTCGTATGCTTTAAGTGCAACGAGTAGGTACCAATCTGATCCTGGTGATGCCCATTGGGTAGCTGTTAAGAATATCCTTATGTACTTGAGAAGGACTAAGGAATCATTCTTGATATATGGAGGTCAGGAAGAGTTGGTTGTAATTGGTGACACCGATGCTAGCTTCCAGACAGATAAGGATGACTTTAGATCGCAATCTGGTTATGTGTTTTGCTTGAACGGTGGCGTTGTGAGCTGGAAAAGTTCAAAGCAAGATACAGTTGTTGATTCTACAACCGAGGCCGAGTATATTGCTGCCTCAAGTGCAGCAAAGGAAGCTGTTTGGATCAAAAAGTTCATTAGTGAACTTGGCATAGTCCCTAGCATTGTGGATCCCATTGGTCTCTATTGTGATAACAATGGTGCTATCGCACAAGCTAAGGAGCCTAAATCTCACCAACGATCCAAACACATACTTAGGCGTTATCATCTCATTCGAGAGATAATAGATAGAGGAGATGTGAAAATATGTAAAGTACCTACACTTGACAATATTGCTGACCCACTGACAAAGCCTCTTGCGCAGCAGAAGCATGATGGCCATACTAGATCAATGAGCATAAGGGGTATGCCTGATTGGCTCTAGTGCTAGTGGGAGATTATTGGTGTAAGCCCTAGAGGCCAATACTTTTGATACTTGTATCGAATTATTTATTAATTAATAAAAGGCTTTTTCTTTATTATGGTTGATTAATAAAGTCCCTAGAATAGCTAGTCCGTTTAATGTATTAAGTGTGACTTAATCATGAGAGCACATTAAACATAAGGACACTATTCTTAAAGTATCCGTAGTCGAGCTTTATTATGAAGTGGGATAATATTAAAGCATTAAGACTATTATGTTTGTAGACTGATGATCACATCTCATGGATCATGGATAAAGAGTTGTCAAGTCTTAAACATAGGTATGAATATTAAGAGTAATATTTATACCGGATTGACCCGCTATGAGAATACTATATAGAAAGTTATGCAAAGTGTCATAAGTTATTCTCATGGTGATAATGGTGTATACCACTCTTTGACCTGAAACCAATATGGATCCTAGATGTAGAGTCGAGTGCTTTATTGCTGATCCAACGTTGTCCGTAACTGGATAACCATAAAGACAGTTGATGGGTACTCCACAAAGCATGCTGAGGGACATGAGTGACCTAGATGGAATTTGCCCATCCTGTATAACAGGATAAATGTCTATGGGCCCAATATTGAACTGGACAAGGATGACACGGTCTATACCTTGTGTTCAATATAGACATAAGGGAAAAGGGGTAATTATACACATGATTATTATCACAGGAGGTTTTGTCAGATCACATGACATTTTCGTGTCTTGGGTAGCAGTGATGTGTTGCTAGATACCGCTCACTGTTTATTATGTTAAATGCGTGATTTAATATAATTGCCAACGTCGCGAAAACCTACAGGGTCACACACAAAGGACGGATTGATGAGAGATGGAGTAACTAAGGAATATCGTAAGGTACGATGTACTTAAGTAGAATACGAAGTATGGTAAGGTACCAAATACTTAAGTGATTTTGGCATATTATGAGATATGGGCCAAAATACACTTAAGTGGGATTTTTGGCTTGAAGCCCACACAAGTGGTTCTATAAATAGAGCTCTTGTGCAGAAGCATTGTATGGGAATACAACACAACTGAAGAGTTGGAGTTTTGTATCTCTCTTTCTCTCATTCAAAGCCTTCATTCGTACCAGCTGGCACTGAGATTGAAGGAACCCGTTCGTGTGGAATGAGTAGAGACGTGTAGAAGCAAGCTTCAATCCAAAAAGAATTTTGATGAAGACAACATGTATCAATGCAAAAAGAGAAGAGCTTCAAGAGAATTCAAAGCATCAATTTGATCAAGCCACATATGCATAAGCAACATTTGGTTCAAGCTTCTTTTTCAAGCCAACCTTTTGCATGTTTGTTGATTCACTTCTAAGGTATATCTAATTCACTCTTAAATTAGTATACAAGTGTTCAACAGTCATATTTTGCATTTCCATATTTAACCGAACCATTTGTTAACATGTTGAAATGAAAGACACATTTTTCTTAAAGTATTTTTCTGCATTTCAACAGTGTTAACCGGTTAACCATATGGGTTAACCGGTTAACGACCCTGTTTTTGAACTTCACTAGTTAACGTTATACGCGTTAACCGGTTAACCCATTTGGTTAACCGGTTAACACTGTTCGTTTCAGTGAAAAATGCTTTTCAAAAACTTATACCTTTTCATTAATTTTTATGAAGAAAATTATACCTCTTTGAAAAGGTGTTTTGTCAATATAAATTCTTGAATTTTTAAATGAAAATTCACCTCCAAGAACTTTCATAAAAACTTAAGATAATCACTCTTTCATATTTTCAATATTTCATAAAAGTGTTCATAACCAAAATTTTTGAGAAGAAACCTTTTGAACATTCTGATTTCATCTCATTCCATTTATTGTCGAACACTTATATATTATTCATTGAGTGAATTATTTATCTAAGGAGAAGATCAATCAAGAGAAGATTGATAGTGCTACACTTTATTCAAATCATCAAAAAGATTTATTTCTGTTTGACTTGTGATCCAGGATTGTTGGACACAAGGGTTGGTGTTGCAAGAGGATTGTTCTTGCACACTTGATTATCTATAGGTTAGATAGTAAGCATCACCATTGGTGTGAGTAGGCTGTACAATAATTATAACTATAGTGAAATCTCTTTCGAGTCGAAAGGGGAGTGGATGTACCTTCGGAGTGTGAAGGGAACCACTATAAATTCCGGTGTCTTTTTACTTTCAGCAATTTATTTTTCCGTACTTAAACGAAAAATAACCAAGAATTGGAAACAAGATCGAAGAATTTTTAACCACCTAATTCACCCCCCCTCTTAGGCGCATTTACAACTTACAATTGGCATCAGAGCAAGTTATAGGTAACTTGTTCCTAGAGATCCAGCATGGCTTCCGCAAGCATAAACCCGGTTTTCAAAGATGGTGGAATTAGCAACAAGCCCCCACTCTTCTCCGGAGAATATTTCGATTTCTGGAAAATCAGAATGAAGGCACATCTTGAGGCCCAAGGGGAGGGTATATGGGAAGCAGTTGAAGAAGGTCCACACAAACCGGTGAATGTGGTGAATGGAGTTGGTACCCCAAAGTTGAAAAACACTTATGACGAAGATGATAGGAAAAAGATTCTGAATGAGAAGAAGGCAATCAACATACTCCAAAGTGCTCTAAGTATGGACGAGTTCTTTCGTATATCTCAATGTAAATCGGCAAAGGAGATTTGGGAAACCTTGGTAGAAACACATGAAGGAACCACCGAAGTGAAGAGGTCGAGGCTAAACACTCTAAGTCAAGAATATGAGATGTTCCGCATGCAGCCCGGTGAATCTATAGTTGCCTTACAAAAGAGATTCATCCATCTAATAAATCAATTGATTGCTCTTGGTAAAACCTTCACCAATGATGATCTCAACCTGAAAGTCCTAAGATCTTTGACAAGAGAATGGCAACCGAAAGTGACCGCTATTTCGGAAAAGAAGAGTCTCTCAACGATGACATCCGCGTCTCTATTTGGCAAACTTCAAGAACACGAATTGGAACTTGGAAGGCTCGAGAAGCACGAAAGTCAAAAAAAGAAGTCCAAGGGGATTGCCTTGAAGGTTGATTCAAAAAATGACAAAGATGATGAGACGTCCGAAGATGAGAACTTTATGCTTCTTGTGAAGAAGCTTGGTAAGTTTTTTAATAAAAATAAAAATTCCTCTTATCCTAAAAAGAATAAACATTTCAGGAAAAAGGAAGCATCCACATCAATGCAAGACGTCACTTGTTATGAATGTGGACAGCAAGGTCACATAAAGCCGGATTGCCCGAAACTTGCAAAGAAAGGAGGATTCAAAGGCAAGAAGGAATTCAAAAACAAAAAGGCTTATGTTGCTTGGGACGATAATGAGATCAGTTCATCTTCGGAATCGGAAAGCGATGAATGTGCGAACATGGCTCTTATGGCTTCACATCACTCCGATGAAGAAATCGATGAGGTTAGTAGCAATTTTTCAGTTTATGACAATGACGCACAAGATGTTATAGATGAACTCTTAAAAGAATGCAAGACGTCGTATAAAAGTATTTCATCCCAAAAGAAACAAATTTCATCCTTAGAAGAAAAAAATATTGCTTTGGAAAAATATATTGAAAGTGAAAAACAAAAGTTGATGGATGAAAAACAAAGTCTTGTATGTAAGAATTGTGAGTCTTTATCTTTTCAAATTGTTCAACTTAAAAGAGTTTTAGAAAGATATGAAAAAGGTCAAATTGGCTTGGAGGAAATTCTTAAGCACCAAAGGTATTCTAATGATAAAAGTGGATTAGGATATTCTAAGTTTTCCAAACCAAGCACAAATGAGACCATTTTTGTTAAAGCAAGTGAACAAGTTGTTAAAGAGAAAGTAAACAATTCTAAAAGTGTGCATCAAAGTCATAAAAAGAAAATGATTGCTAAGAAGAAGAATTATGTTCCTAGATATAGAAGTCATTTTCAACCTACTTGTTTTTATTGTGGAATCAAAGGCCACACACCTAATGCTTGTTATGTGCGAAACTTTAGCGTTGCAAAAGGGCATTATGTGTGAGTTAAAAAGGGTACTAACTACCAAGAACCCAAAGCAATTTGGGTACCTAACAAAACTTGATTTTGTTTTGTAGGTATGCTTGAAGACAACCTCGAATCAATGGTATCTTGATAGCGGTTGTTCAAAGCATATGACGTGCGATGTCAACAAATTTTCACATCTATCTTTAAAGGCCAAAGGATATGTTTCATATGGTGATGACACTAAAGGAAAGATCCTTAGAGTAGGAACCATTGGAGCACCTCCTTTTACCATCATCGAAGATGTCCTTTATGTTGAAGGCCTAAAGCACAACCTACTTAGCATAAGTCAATTGTGTGACAAAGGGTTCCGGATCAACTTCACAAAGGATGAATGTATGATAGAACATGAAGTGACCCATGACATTTTGCTAAAAGGTAAAAGGGTTAATAATATTTTTATGACTTCTTTTGATGACTCTTCCTTGAAGGTAAAATGCTTAATGACAAACAATAACTAGGCTTGGCTATGGCATAAAAGATTCGCTCACATTCACATGGAGCACATGAACAAGTTGATAAAGCATGATCTAGTTGTTGGTCTTCCAAAGATTAAGTTCATCAAGGATAAGCTTTGTGACGCATGTCAAAAGGGAAAGCAAAACCAAGACAACTTTCAAATCCAAGAATGTTGTATCTTCGTCGAGGCCACTTCAACTCTTGCACATGGATCTCTTCGGTCCATCAAGAACGAAAAGCTTCGGAGGTAATGTTTATGCTTTAGTGATTGTTGATGATTTCTCTAGATATACGTGGACATTGTTTCTTGTGCAGAAAAGCGATGCTTTCAAGGCTTTCAAAAAGTATGCGAAACAAATTCAAAACGAGAAGTCCCTCTCAATAACATCCATAAGAAGTGACCACGGTGGAGAATTTCAAAACACATTCTTTGAAGAATTTTGCGAAGAGCACGGAATTTCCCACAACTTCTCCGCACCACGAACACCACAACAAAACGGTGTCGTAGAAAGAAAGAATAGATCTTTTGTGGAGCTCGCAAGAACAATGCTCAGTGACTCCAACCTTCCTAAATATTTTTGGGCGGACGCAGTTAGCACAGCATGCTTTGTTAGCAACCGTGTCAACATTCGGCCGATTCTCAAAAAGACTCCGTATGAGCTTTTCAAAGGAAGGAAGCCTAATATATCTTTCTTTCACATCTTTGGGTGCAAATGTTTTGTCCTCAACAATGGAAAGGACAACCTTGGTAAGTTCGATGAGAAATCCGACGAAGGTATCTTCCGTGGCTACTCTCTATCTAGTAAGGCATTTATAATTTTCAATAAAAGAACTCTCTCTATTGAAGAATCAATGCATGTATCTTTTGATGAAACTAACCCCTCGAAAGAGGATAACACTATTGTTGTTGATGATGATATAATAGATATGTCACAACAACAAAAGGAACTTTCAAATGTTCAACCAATACCACAAGGAGATGGCTCACCAATCATTGAAGAACATCATGATCTACCGAAAGAATGGAAAACTCATAGAGATCACCCGATCAATAAAGTTATTGGTGATATTAGCCAAGGCGTTGCAACACGACTAAATCTCAAGGATGCTTGTCTCAACATGGCTTTTGTATCTCAAATAGAACCAACCAAAGTCGATGAAGCCTTAAGCGACGATCAATTGATAGTAGCAATGCAAGAAGAACTCAACCAATTCGAAAGAAATCAAGTTTGGAGTCTTGTACCAAGACCGGACAACAAGCACATCATAGGAACAAGATGGGTTTTCAAGAACAAACTTGATGAGAATGGGATCATAGCTCGTAACAAAGCAAGATTGGTCGCACAAGGATACAACCAACAGGAAGGAATTAATTTTGATGAGACGTTCGCTCCGGTAGCAAGGTTAGAAGCAATTCGATTATTACTTGCTTTTGCTTGTTCTATGAATTTTCAATTGTTTCAGATGGATGTCAAAAGCGCTTTCCTAAATGGCTATATCAATGAAGAAGTCTACGTCAAACAACCTCCGGGTTTTGAAGACTTCAAGAATCCTTCACATGTGTACAAGTTGAAGAAAGCACTATATGGCTTAAAGCAAGCACCGAGAGCGTGGTATGACCGCCTCAACAACTTTCTATGTGAAAAAGGATTTGTAAAAGGAAAGGTTGACAAGACTTTGTTCATAAAGAAGATCAAGGGTAACACCTTATTGGCTCAAGTCTATGTTGACGACATCATCTTCGATTCAACAAACAAAGACCTTTGCGAAGAGTTTTCAATCATGATGCAAGGAGAACTCGAGATGTCCATGATGGGAAAATTGAACTATTTTCTTGGACTACAAGTCAAGCAAACAAAGGATGGCATCTTCATCAACCAATCCAAGTATTGCAAGGAATTGTTGAAAAGATTCAATATGGATAGTTGCAAAGTGATGTCCACTCCTATGGGATCTGGAACGTACGTTGATCAAGATGAATCCGGAGTTTCAATAGATATCACAAAATATCGAGGTATGATTGGTTCATTACTATATTTGACGGCAAGCCTTCCTGACATTATGTTTAGTGTATGTTTGTGTGCACGTTTTCAAGCAAACCCGAAGGAATCACATCTCACCGCCGTGAAGAGGATTATGAAATATCTCAAAGGAACAACGAACGTCGGACTATGGTATCTAAAAGGTAGTATATGCTCCTTGATTGGTTATTCTGACGCTGACTATGCAGGATGTAAGACCGATAGGAAAAGCACAAGTGGTACTTGTCACATTCTCGGGAATGCACTAGTGTCGTAGGCATGCAAGAAGCAAGCATGTGTCACACTTAGCACGGACGAAGCGGAGTACATTGCAGCAGGAAGTTGTTGTGCACAAATTTTATGGCTTAAGCAACAACTTTTAGATTTTGGTGTAGATCTCGGCTGCATTCCTCTTCGATGCGATAACACAAGTGCCATTAACATCACAAAGAACCCGGTCATGCATTCAAGGACAAAGCACATAGATATCCGACATCATTTCCTTCGAGATCACGTGCTTAACGGAGATGTAGATGTTACGTTCGTGGATACACATAACCAACTTGCCGACATATTCACAAAACCATTGGCTAAAGAGCAATTTTTCAAGATTCGGCGAGAACTTGGTATTCTCAATGAAGGTGACATCTAACCTTTTCTTAAAATTGCTTGTTATGTGGTATAGTAGCTTCAAATATGCTTATTTTCACTTTTTATGTTATGCAATGCTAGCACTTCTTTTTCGCCGTTTTTAGTTTTTCTTACTTTCGCATGTCCGAAAATTATCTGTTTTAAAATATTTTTTGATCGAAAGTTGCGTATTGATAATTGCTAATACTTTGTGAATTTTGTTTTGTGAAAATCTTTTCCCAATCCTTCAAAACAGAGCTGCTGTTTTTTTATTATTTTTTGAAAATTTCAGTCCGTTAACCGGTTAACGGAATAGGTTAACCGGTTAACGCCTCCCAGAAAGCAGTTCTGCGCTAATTTTAAAAGACAGAATGTTTAATACCTTTTAAATTTTAAATTGTGCTATGCGTGTTTATGTTTGGTGCATGTGCTTTACTCTTCACCTACACCTCATAACTCCTACTCTTCCTACTTTTACTCACCATAAACCCCTCTCTCACTTCTTCAACTTTCAATCTTCTTGAGTGTCATTAAAGCCCCATTAAACTCCACTCAACCATACCCTCTTGCTAACTCTCAAAATCCATATTCCGAAAATTTCTCTCAAAACCCTAGAATCTCCATCTTCTTCCATGGCTCCTCCAAGAAAGGGAAAGGCTCCTGTGTCAGCATCTAGCAGTGAAGAGGAAGAGCTGAAAATGGAAACAGCAAAGAAGAGAAGAATGGATTTCAAAGTCAGGGTCAGACATCTTCTCAAGGGTAAGTATGTGAACCTCAAATCCTTCACACCTATTACTTTCACCTTCCCTGAGCTGTTGAAATATCAAGGGTTGCATGAGTTTATCACTGATAATGGCAAAATTTATACTGATTTGGTGTAATACCTCAAAATTTGCCCCCCTCATTCATGCATTCATTTTTAGGTCATTTAACATTTCATATTGCATTTCATCATGTCAATCGGAATTAGATCCAAGAAGCTTGAATATCATCCAAGACACTTTGTGGGTCCTATCTGGGTGATCAGTCAACACAAGGGAATGGCTTGAGATACTTCCAACATGTTCAAATGGGGTCTATTCATCAGTCAAAACGTTAATCTTGAAGGAGCAAAAGTTTGTTCTTGAACTTTCATGCTCGCTAGGCGAAGCCCACGCGTTTAAAAAAAGAAACGAAAAAAAAAGAAACGAAAATAAATAAATAAATAAGTAAATAAATAAATAAATAAATAAATAAATACATAAAATAAAATATAACAGAAAAATCTTGGACTTGGACCTCTCTCTTTTGAGCCCACAAAGTTACAAAAATCAGGTTATAAATTCTAGACTTCTATCTCCCAAAAAACCCTGACCTAACCTGGGAAAAAGATAGTGAGAGAAGAGCTAACAAAGTTCAGAGCAACCTCCAGAGACTGAAGGGAACTCATCTACAAAGAGCCAATTCCATCTCATATAAACCCTCAGATTGCTTTGCAAATCCAACCGGGCAATTCAATTTCATTCGATCAGGTTTGCCTTATTCCCATTGTTTTATGCTTTCAATTTGAAATTTCTAAATGTATGAGGTATTATGGGTGAATTTGGAAGATTGGGTATCGTTAGGTTTTGCATGTGGGCACATGTTTTAGTATGTATGTCATGTCTTGATGTGTGGATCCTTGCCCCTGACTTTGAATTTTGATACCCTTTTGATGCATGTGCTTGACAAGAGGTTTAGGCCTCCCACACTTGGTTGCTTTTTGTGAGCTCTTTTTGTGAATTTTAATGGCATGATTCATGTGGTTACATTTTGTTTGGTGCAACTCTTGATTGCACCCCATCTTGTCACTCTAACCTGTTTGTTGAGTTTTTTTGTGAGGGCTCACATGACTCCTGAAAGGATAGCTTGCTTGGCATTCCACTTTATTTGTGGGATACCATTTGGAGATTTATTCTGATTACCTGTATTGACTTGCTTTCTTTGATGGTGCCAGCTCGAGAGATCTCTGGGTTTCTTATTTCTTTAGCTGTTATTACTTCGGATCTTTATCCGTGTGGTAGATCTCTTGATCCTTTATCTTTTCCGCATTTTACCGCTTTCTTAGCTGGAAGACCTCAATAGGAGGCAATGTTTTCTTTTGTTTGTTTACTTTTGTGCCCAAAGAACTCCAAGAAGAGGTATCAGTGCTAAAGACCTCCCTGAAGAGGCAATTGACGGATAAAAGGGATTAGTAGTCAATCCCCCGTTATTCAGTGTGTCGTTCTTTAAGCTCACACTACGTGTCGATGCTTCAGAGCAAAAGCCCAAGATCTTTTGTCCGGTTAGTCAGTGGAGAGGATTCCACCTTTCTGAATCTCCACTTTTTGTCATAAGCTCACCCTGGCCAGGGTTAAGAGCTATGAGGTCTTATCCTCATTACCCTTTTGATCTGCTCACCCTTCCTCTTTTGCATGAGCATTCCTCAAACCCAAACAAACTCATTGATTTTTCTTCTCCTAAGAACACGTTAACTCCTTCTACTACAGGCGAGTAAGTCTCCAAAGGTCGAGCATCCGGTAGATTGCATAGTAACGTCGTTCATCTAAAAAACACAACTCTTAACCCGTAGGTAGCCGAACTACGGCTTGCTCTGATTCTCATTCCAGATGAGATACGTAGGCATAAGACGCGATGTCTTAGCGAGCACACTCCTCTTCAACCCATAGGTAGCTGAGCTACGAAGACTCTGATTCTCATATTCAGATGAGATACGTATGCAGTGGATGCGACATCCGTGCGAGTCATCTTCTTTTGACCCCTCTTTTAGTAAATAGTACATTAGATAAACCCACACCCTTTAGACAAGAACAACAAAAATGGATCCCGTAGAGTACTACGGATGCGTAGGGGTGCTAATACCTTCCCTTCGCATAATCGGCTCCCGAACCCAAGATTTGGTTGCCAGACCTTGTCTTTTCCTTTCTTTCTCCAGGTTTACTTCGAGCGTTTCCTTTCCCTCATTTGGGATAAATAACGCACGGTGGCGACTCTTTTGTCATTTCTTTTTTCGCCGGTTGTTTTTTCGCATCTCCTTTTTCAGGTTGCGACAGCTGGCGACTCTGCTGGGGAACTTCTTTTCCCTAGTGGGCCTTTCCTAGCGTTTGTCTGTTTATTGTCTATCATGTGTTATTTATTTATTGCTTTGCATACTTATCTGCTTGCATTGCATCCTATGTGCGCTTTACTGTCTCATGCATACTGTGCTGGTTGTGTATCTGTTTTACTGTTGGGTGGAAGTCACAAGAGGTAAAAGGCCCAATACACAGGCTATGAGTGAACTTTAGGACACCTAGGAATAGAGTGATTCATGGGAAGCGGGTGGTATGGCGCCACTTAGCGGAACATGGTATCACGAGCAATTCAGATTCTGATGGGGTATTATCGTTGCATACACCTGGTGTGCATATGATGATATTCTTGAAAGGATTGTTTATCCTGCGTTTCTCTTGACCTTACCCTGGCCTAGATTACACCCGTGAGTGGGGCAGGAATGAATCATTTACAGGTACTGATGGTGACTTGTTCTGTTGGTGACCGTGTCCTGATGGTGACTTTATTTTGGTCCTTGTTGATGACCGTTGGTTCTGAAGTATGGGTTCTAAGTCGATGACTGTGTTCTATGGTTCCCGGTTCCGAATTCTTGCTGAAGTTCTGATCCTGTGCCTCGTGATATACAACCAACCCGGTTTTCTGGAGCAGAGTTTTGATCTCGTATTACATTCTTCAGTGGGTTTCTCTTCAGACAGTGCAACCTGACAGATGTTCAAGCGGATACAACAATCCTGATTCCCATGTCACTGCATTGCATCACATCATTTTGCATTCATATCATTCACACATGTTTATCCATTTCTGTGGGGTTTATATCTTCTTCTTGATTCTAGTCGGGGTTTTTCTGGTACTTTTCAAAAGGGATATTTTATCTGATGAGAGACTGGAACCAAGGGGGTAGAATACCTTTGGAACTGATAAACATGTCATTGCATTTGCATATTCATTAGCATGTCTTGCATAACAGGTACCGCCGCAGTGTTCTCAGTTTGTTAGGTATTCCACTAGTAGGATAGCTGACTCAGGAATTCACTGATATGGTACCCGAAGGAATCAACGATGAAGGTGGGGATAGTGATTGTGACATCGATAACTGGGTGCATCCGAGGATCCCGGGTGAAGTCATCGACAATTGGTCTTCTGAGGAGATTGTCCAAGTCACTTTTCCGGAGGAGTAATTTTTCTTGTTTATTCATGCATATCCAAGTCTTACGTTCCGCCCAGGGCGTAATGACTCATTGTAGGGATCATCTATGTGGATACTTGCATTTTTTATCATAAATAAATGACGTCTTTTTGCATTCAAATGTTTTGCTCACTGTCCTTCAATTTTTGCAGTTTTCAAAAATCAAAAAATACATTTGGCAATGTTTTGTTTAGTTTCCACTTCTTGTTCACACTCATAAGCACATGTACGTCACCGGATCCTATTGATAACGGTTCTGCTATGGCTCGCTTCGACTTTGAAAATCCAATCTTTCAAGCTGAAGAAGAGGGTGATGAAGACTGTGAACTCCCTGAGGAACTTGCCAGGTTCTTAAAACAGGAGGAAAGGGTCATTCAACCGCATCAAGAGTCTGTTGAAGTAATTAATCTCGGCACCGAGGACGCCAAGAGAGAAATCAAGATAGGGGTTGCTTTGGAAGATGATGTGAAGAAGGGGCTGATTGAATTGCTGCAAGAGTATGTTGACATCTTCGCCTGGTCTTATCAGGACATGCTAGGGCTTGACACAGATATTGTGGTACACCGCTTGCCTCTCAAAGAAGGGTGTCCTCCGGTCAAGCAGAAGCTCAGAAGAACAAGACCGGAGATGGCTGTCAAGATAAAGGAAGAAGTGCAAAAACAGTTGGATGCAGGGTTTCTAGCGGTTACAAATTATCCGCCATGGGTAGCAAACATCGTTCCAGTACCTAAGAAGGATGAAAGGTACGGATGTGTGTTGACTACCGGGATCTGAACAGAGCTAGTCCTAAAATGATTTCCCATTACCTCACATCGACGTTTTGGTGGATAACACAGCTCAGTTCTCGGTATTCTCCTTCATGGATGGCTTTTCTGGCTATAATCAAATCAAGATGGCACCAGAAGACATGGAGAAGACAACATTCATAACCCCATGGGGGACCTTCTGCTATAAGGTGATGCCGTTTGGTCTGAAAAATGCCGGAGCAACATATCAACGAGCGATGGTGACTCTTTTCCATGATATGATTCATCATGAAATCGAGGTTTATATTGATGATATGATTGCCAAATCTCAGACAGAAGAAGAACATTTGGTGAATCTGCAGAAACTGTTTAAGCGTTTGAGAAAATTCAAGCTGAGGCTTAATTCGAACAAGTGTACTTTCGGGGTGAGATCTGGAAAACTGCTGGGTTTCATTGTTAGCGGAAAAGGGATTGAGGTGGATCCGGTCAAAGTGAAAGCGATACAGGAAATGCCTGAGCCAAGAACAGAAAAACAAGTCCGTGGTTTCTTAGGAAGTTTGAACTACATTGCAAGGTTCATCTCTCACCTAACAGCCACATGTGAGCCAATATTCAAATTGCTGAGAAAAGATCAGGCTATCAGGTGGAATGATGATTGCCAATGGGATTTCGAGAAGATAAAAGAGTATTTGCAGAATCCTCCTATCCTTGTGCCTCCGGTCCCAGGGAGACCGCTGATTATGTATTTGACAGTACTAGACAATTCCATGGGTTGTGTTCTCGGTCAACACGACGAGACAGGTAGGAAAGAGCATGCCATATACTACCTGAGTAAGAAATTCACAGATTGCGAGTCGAGATACTCGATGCTTGAAAAGACATGTTGTGCACTTGCATGGGCTGCTAAGCGTTTGAGACAATACATGCTGTCTCACACAACCTTACTGATCTCCAAGATGGATCCAGTCAAATACATATTCGAGAAGCCAGCTCTCACCAGAAGGGTTGCTCGTTGGCAAATGGTACTGACAGAGTACGATATCCAGTATATATCCCAGAAAGCCATCAAAGGGAGTATTCTGTCAGACTATCTTGCTCAGCAGCCGATGAAGTTTGATTTTCCAGATGAAGACATCATGTTCCTCAAGATGAAAGACTGTGAAGAGCCAGTTGTTGAGGAGGGACCTGATCCAGACGAAAAGTGGACTTTGTTGCTTGATGGGGCTGTCAATGCCAGAGGAAGTGGAATTGGCGCTGTCGTTACTACTCCGAAAGGTGCCCACATGCCTTTCACTGCTCGTCTGACTTTTGAGTGCACAAATAATGAAGCTGAGTATGAAGCCTGTATCTTGGGTATTAAGCAAGCCATTGATTTGAGAATCAAGACTCTGGACATCTTCGGAGATTCAGCTCTAGTGATCAATCAAGTGAATGGTGATTGGAACACTCTCCAGCCTACTCTGGTCCCCTACAGAGACTACACGAGAAGACTGTTGACTTTCTTCACAATAGTAAAGTTGTATCATATACCTCGTGATGAGAATCAGATGGCAGATGCTCTTGCCACTCTATCCTCCATGATCAACGTGATTCGGTGGAACCACGCTCCCAGGATCGATGTGATGCGCCTCGACAGGGCCGCGTATGTGTTTGCTGCTGAACTGGTAGTTGACGACAAGCCCTGGTATCACGACATCAAGTGCTTTCGGAAGAATCAAGAGTACCCTGCAGGGGCATCCAACAATGATAGAAAGACTTTGAGAAGATTCGCAGGCAGTTTCTTCTTGAACAAAGACGATGTGCTATATAAGAGGAACTTCGACATGGTTTTGCTCAGATGTGTGGATAGACACGAAACAGACATGTTAATGCAGGAAGTTCATAAAGGCTCCTTTGGTACTCATGCCGGCGGACATGCAATGGCTAAGAAATTGTTGAGAGTGGGTTATTACTGGATGACCATGGAATATGATTGTTTCAAATATGCTCGGAAGTGTCATAAATGCCAGATTTATGCTGATAAGGTACATGTGCCGCCAAATCCTTTGAATGTGATGTCTTCGCCGTGGCCTTTTGCTATGTGGGGCATCAATATGATTGGAAAGATTGAGTCGACCGCCTCCAATGGGCATCGCTTCATCCTTGTTGCCATCGGCTATTTCACCAAGTGGGTCGAAGCAGCATCGTTCGCGAATGTCACCAGACATGTGGTTGCCCGTTTCATCAAGAAAGAAATCATTTGTCGCTATGGGATTCCCGAAAGAATCATTACTGATAATGGTTCTAATCTCAACAACAAAATGATGAAGGAGTTGTGCCATAACTTCAACATTCAGCATCACAATTCTTCCCCTTATCTCCCTAAGATGAACGGCGCCGTTGAGGCAGCAAATAAGAACATAAAGAAGATTGTGCAGAAGATGGTTGTTACGTACAGAGATTGGCATGAGATGCTACCCTTCGCCTTGCATGGGTACCGTACTTCAGTACGTACATCGACCGGGGCAACCCCTTACTCCCTTGTGTATGGTATGGAAGCAGTCCTACCTGTTGAAGTGGAGATTCCTTCTCTAAGAGTCCTGTTGGATGTCAAGTTAGACGAAGCTGAATGGATTCGGACAAGGTTCAATGAGTTGAGTCTTATCGAAGAGAAGAGAATGGCAGCCATTTGTCATGGGCAGTTGTATCAGAGTCGGATGAAGAGAGCCTTTGATCAGAAAGTGCATCCTCGATGCTTCCAGGTCGAAGATTTGGTGTTGAAAAGGATCCTTCCTCCTCAGACAGATCACAGGGGCAAGTGGACTCCTAACTATGATGGACCGTATATTGTCACCAAGGTTTTTGATGGTGGGGCCTTAATGCTTGCAACTATGGATGGTGAAAACTTCACTTCCCCTGTGAACTCAGACGCAGTTAAAAAAATACTTCGCATAAAATAGACCCGCTGGACAGTAAAAAGAATAGTCCAGGCAAAAATGGGCATCCCGACGAACCAAGAAAAATGAAAAGGTTCGGGCAAAAATTAGGGATTAAAAATGAAAAGATCGTACACCCGGTAAGTTGAAAACCTGAAAAGGCAACTTAGGCAAAAATGGGTATTCCGGTGGACAGAAAACCCGAAAAGGGCGATCCAGGCAAAAGTTAGGGATTAAACGAATGACTGCGTTATGAGTAGTTCTGAATCTCATCTCGTGTCAATGACTGGAAACTTTTGAAGGATAGGAAACAGTCCAATCACTCTTTTCAGAAAGCTGATCATCTGGAGGATCTTGAAGACGAGCAAGTCATAGCAGAATTGGAACCCAATAGAAATCCATTTCACATTGCCATTAGATTAATTTCTGTTTTTATCTTTTGTGCGATTACCTCTTTCCAGGGATTGCTTCCTGATATAAATGCCTATTCAGAGGCCATTCAATAAAATCATGTTATTCAATATATCTCTGTTTTCATTTTCGTTTTACTGTCTTGTTTGCAAAAATGACGTCCGAATTTTTGATAAACATTGCATCATGAAACATAAGAGCTTTACAGGTACGTGCTCAATAAACATTGAAAATTGCTATAAATTTTAAGTGTTTTGGATCGTCTATTCAGAACAGGTACACTCGGGGCATTTCCTTCAGGTTCCCAGTCGATGATCGCGAATGTTTTCCCCCAACAGTCGAAGTTGGTATCTTATCCCTGCAAAGCTGATCAGAGCATTGGATTCTTCGATCCCCAACAGGCTCTCACTGCTGTACCTCCCCCAAGCGGTTGTTTCAGAATATACACTCCCTAGTAGAGTTGACAGTGCCAGACTATATATCCCCAGTGGAGTTGACAGTGCCAGACTGTATCTTCCCAGCAGAAGCGGCTGCTCCTCAAGGTTCGGTGCCAGATCGATGATCTCGACGCCAGATCCATGGTCTCTTTCCTTGAAGCAGAATCTCGGTACCGTATTGGTGTTTGCTTCCCCTGCTAAGTCGTCTCTCTCGCAGATTATGGTTGCCAGAACCACTATCGCTTTCTCCAACAGCAGGTTTTCAGTGCCGTTCTCTCCCCAGTCAGAGTCTCAGTATTTCGTCATTGCTAGAACACCGTGTGGCGGGTCATTTCCCCACAGAGTTCTTTGCGCTGTGCATCTCCAACAGCCTTGCTAGGGTCCAGAAGATGGTGATCATATCCCCAGCAGATTCCCTTGCCTCGGTTTGGCATTCTACCCAGCATTTCGCATCCCTGTATGTAGAATCATATTGCATTGCATCCTCCTAAATCGCGTAGTATTTCCATTTTCATGGAGCATTACGCCATTGAGAAATTCAAACATACGCACGGTGACGACTCTTCTGTTCTTTCTTTCTCGCCGGTTGTTTTTTCGCATACTATTTTTTTCCGGTTGCGACATTTGGTAAAATCTTTTTTGAACCATTTCACTTTGAATCTGAATGATGATGATAAACATATGCTGTTTTCCACTGTGAGAGATTGTGAAATTGAGACAGACCTAAGTTCGCTGGCTGCTTCTCTTAGGATTCTCTATTCGGGATTTTTTCTTCGGAAAGGTGTTAACCATGTGGATGGAAAATGGGCTCAATATGATAAAATGGAGTATTATCACTCAATCTGTAGATTTCCAAGGGCTGTTGTTGTTTCGGGACAGCGTACTTCTCGCACACTTTGTTATGCGAAGAATTTGTCTGTTGATGATCGAATGCTACATTATGTTATCTGCCATGTTTTGCTGCCAAAGGATTCAAATCTTTCACAAATCAATGACTTGGAGATGCAGGTTATTTTTGCTGTGAAGAACAAGATCAGAATTAATTGGCTTCCTACTATGATGTATCATCTCAAACAGCAACTCACCCTAAAAACGAGGCTGCCCTATGGTCGTCTTATTTCAAGGATTTTGGAATTAACCGACATGGAAATCGGAAGAGAACCGTTCATTGCTATGACAACAACTGCCAATGAGATCAACGGAGTTACTATTATGAAGAATACCGGTATTGTTCAATGCAACGACGGATCTTACAAGTATGATGACGGGTCTTCTTCTTCAAACTTCCCTATTCCGGAGGGTGGCATTACAAATGAGTTTCTTTAGACCACCATGATGAGCCAACACCATGAAACTACCCGTGCTATCAAAAGCCTTTGTAACCTTGTGTTGAGTTCCCGAAACCTTCCTGTGGAAGATGATGAAGGTGAAGCCGGTAGTGAAGCGGAAGGAGAGGATAGTGAGGACAGTTCGGAAGAAGAATAAAGCACCATGTTTATTTGTGTTATTGTTATGTGTTGTTATAGTTTTTAGTTCTAGGTTATGATTATGATGATTATGTTTACCGTACACTTAACATTTAATCCAATTATATTTCTGTCATCATATGTGCTTGAATGTTTATTTAATGATCACATAATGCGTGTATGCTTGTATGCTTTTCTTTTTCATAAGTTTCTTCCTTTTTGCTAATGCCAAAGGGGGAGAAGACTTGTTTCTCTAATGGTTTCTCTATGCAGAATTTTTTTTGGGTTATGCCTCTCATTTAGGGGGAGTTCTTGAACTTAGGGGGTGAATCAAATTAGAGAAACTTCATGTTGAAAGAGTATATCTTTGGCAAATATTTTTGTATCGTATCCACAGAGATTGGGTAATATTACCGCCGTTCTATAATTCAAATGTTATAAGTTTATAAAGTAACAGGGTTGTTTTGTTTGGAAAAATATCTTGTTAATAAATGTTAACAAAACTATTAAGTAGTTTTAGACAAATATAAAAGCTTGGCAAGATTGGAGTTCACTATTTCAAATATCTATGATTCCCTATGATAAATAATTAGATTCAAGATTATTGATGATGTTCAAATATCCTCTCAAAGTCATTTATGTCTAAATGATATTGTGATAGTTACTATATTGATCCTTAGACGATCTCTCCACCTAACTATCAATATAGTAACCTTGAATGATCAATATCAAAGAATAGTAATGAATAAATCTATCTCTACAACTTATTCACTACTTGAAAATCTGTTTTATGTCTAAACTCGAGTAATCTCTCTCGACAACTACTCAAATCTGGTTTTCAACTTAAAGCAAAAACAGTTATCACTACATCAACAATCTCTATCTCATATATATATCAAAGTGAATACATAAATAGATGAGAATAGCTACTACCTCCAATCTTGACAAAAGGGAGTTTAGCTCCTCATCACCATTGTTACAAAGCAGAAGGTTTTTTTAGAAGAAAAACTCTGTTTTCTCTCTTACAAAAGTTCTACAGCACAATGTGTGAATGAATGGAATAATGTCTCAATACCCTAGGTTAAACTATTTTATCTCTACCAAAAAGGTTGACATTTCCCTAATTGGACATTGTCATCAGCAGCAGAAAAGCACTTCCCAGGCAGACATCAAAATGGCAATTACTTTTTCTGCACAGCAGCACATTTGACCCTTGGTCAGCTTGCTGGATTCGCAGCCTTCGCGGCGCGAAGGAAGTTCGCGGCGCGAACTGTTGCTTTCCCAGCTTCCTTGTTTGGCAAGCTTCCTCCAAAATGCCATGTTGAAACCAAGGTCTTGCTTATCCATAATTCTACACAACTAACAAAAAATGTGAAATAACTATTCAAAACAAAATAAATTAAACCTAATTGCATTTATACAAATTAATGAAGATAAAAGTGTGTAATTACATCAAAACTTGGTAAAAGGGACCAATAAAATGGTATAAAAAGTAGTACAAATTGGTCCCTAACAACTCTCCCCAACTTAGCATTTTGTTTGTCCCTAAACAAAAGTTTCCACCCTCACAACCAAGATCATGACACAAAAGATTTAAACAAGCATTTATCAAGGACATTCAAATGGTTCAAAAGTGTTTGGCCTCTTCTCAATTCACCTCTCTCAATTCTAGACAAACATGAATAAGGGAAATGGTAAAGTGCAAAAATCATTCCAAGGATTTCAAAGTCATACATGTCAAAATTGAATCAAACTTACGCACACATCAATATTGATGAATAACATGAAGGGTTACTTTCACTCATCCAAGCAGTTAAATCAACAACAAATCGAATCATGCGGCTATCACAACAAGTACCAAATCATGTGAAAAATGAGAATCAAGAGGTCTTTCAAAGGTTGTAATGTGGCTTAGGTTGTAAGAAAGGGTATGATTAAGAGAATTCAACAAGGTTGCCTATCCTAAGGGAGCATTCCCAAAGATTCAACTCTACACAATTTCCTTTTCCTTGGTCCCTATCTTTTCTTTTCAAATCCACACAACCATGAGCATTTTTTTATTTTTTTTTTTTATTTTTTTTTATGCTCTATGGTTTCAAGGGTGATTTCTTTTTCTTGTTTCTTTTCATATTCTTACCCTTCCATAGAAACTCACTATTCCAAGTTCCCTATCAACTCTTCACTTTACTCTCCCCAACTTTAGATTCCACAACCAGATTTATTCAATAATGCTCCCTACTTAAACATAAGCAAAAGGCAAAATTTTTGCAAACAACTCGGTTTGAGGTTTCAACTGATACGAAAGAAATTAGGATTCATTTATTCCACAAATTTCAATTGATTTTACAATGATCAATCAAATGAATCCTAATTAGCTCAAAGGGGGTTAACTAAGGATTACTCCTCACAAGGTTCGTTGATTTAAGCGTTTTGGTCAAGTGGTTTTTCTCACAACAAAATGCCTCTATCATATTCAAAAATTTCACACAACATTAGATTGATGCATGATTTAGCATGATAAGAATGAGTCAAAATAATGCTCGGTTTCCCGCTTTTTTTAGTGCACAATGGAAAGCTTCCTCACAAATGGTTAAGTCCTATTTTGATTCAAAACTGACATATACTTCAATGAATTTATGAAATGGAATTTGCACACAACATCAACCTACTCATGCTAAGTCTAGAAAGCGATAAAGTGTACCTTGAAATGCCGACACTAATTCTTATCATCACCACTCGAAGTATCCTATGCTTCTTTCTTTGCGAACAATTCTTGGTTACTTTAGGCTTGACTTAAGCGTAAGAACAGTTAAATAGGACTGTTGGTAAACCAATTTGATTAAAAACACACTTAAATTTAAAAAAAAAATACTCATGCAATTATAAAAAAAATACTAAAGAAAAATTAAAGTGCTAAGATAAAGTCACGGTGAACTAGAGCCACCAAAAAGTACATTACAAAATTCCCAAAACAAAAACAGAATTGGTAAACAGAAAATCAAACACACAATACTCTCAAAACTCCACAAATTCACTCCTCTTCCTCTTCATCACCACCTACACCTCCGAGAACATCTTCCATTTCCTCATTTGGGTCAGCACTACCTCCTGCACCCCCCATAAAATTTGGCCTGCCCACAGGCCAATTAGCATAAGCTGAATAGTCAGCTTGCGATGGAAAAGTACGGGCCTCTGGTGCCAGAAACGTGTTCTGGAACTGCTGCTGCATGGCATCGAAAAGAAAGGATTGAGACCTCCTGGAGGCCTCAAAGTTCTCACAACAGTAGTTGGCAAAAGCCATCTGATCAAAACCTGGGGTACTCTGAGGTTGAGGCTGAGATCGGGATCTGGCTCGGGCTCGAGAAGAAGAAGTACCAGATGCATCAGTCTTCTCATTCGGGTTCTGCAGAAACCTGTTCAAATAAGCGTCACTGATCACACTGGTGATCGAGAAGTGCACTTCCTCAGGGATGCGGACATTTGCCTTACGGCACAGTCCCATAATAAGTCCTGGATAAGCTAGCACACCAGCCTTTCCCCCGAAATTTGTTCCGCTTAACACAATCTTTCTCAACTCGCATGAAATGAGGGCTGCGACATCCACCGTCTTCCCAATCATGATGCAGTACAAAAGAAAACCGACATCCAAGGGAATTGTGGTGGTGTGGCTTCTGGGTCTGATATTGGTTAACAGTAGCACCAAAAAAGCCCTAGCATCCAAATTGAAATTTTCTCTCTTCCACAATTTCGGATGCCCTTGATCATTCACTTCAAAAGATTTTCCACGGAGACAAAGGGTGGCATTGACTTCTTCCAGATTCCACCTGTTGGCTACCTCCATGACACTGTACTCACAGCTCTCGCCCTCTCCAAGAGTTAAGGGGTGGCCTAGATAGGAATTAATGTCATCCCTTCCAAATGAAACAATCTTTCCCCTTACCCTGGACTGGTAAATGAAGGTTGTACCTTCCTCACGATGCATCGCATTCGCATAGAATTCTCGGACCAGGTCGTAGTTAATTGCGGCTTCCGGCTCACATAACTTCATCCATTTTCTTTGCTCGAAAGCCTCAACCACTCTGTGATACACCCCAGTTGGAGCCAGCCGGATAAACCGTTCAGGTAAAATGGTTCTCTTGACAAGGCTCTCAAAGCGTGCTTCGTGCTCCTCACTGATGAACCTTCGGATAGCACGGGCCTGAGGAGGTGCCGTGGTCTTAGTTCTCTTAGACATCTGCAATCAAAACCAGCACAACCACAGAATACATATGACAGCATTAGTCAACAATCAAAAAGAAAATGGCTGCTGGAATTCACAGTTCGCGGCGCGAACCCTGCGATTTCAGGAAATCCCCAAAAGCTTCCTAGGGTTTCACCATTGAGGGATTAAACACATCCAACCAGCCAAAATACTCAACCCTAACCTAATCCTATTCTAATTCACACATGCATAGCGATTCAAAACAATATTCACAGAGAAATTCGATTTCTAACCAACCCTAACTTGAAAAACCCAAAAAGGGATTGGAAAAGAGGAAATGAAGATTACATACCTTTTGAATCTCTACACTTGCTAAAAGAAGAAGATTGGAAGAGTGGGACACTGAAAAAGTTGAGAAATGGGGGAATTTTGGGGTTGAGGTGAAAGCGCGGCAAAAGGATTTGAAGTGAAAAAGGTTTGAAATGAAAAGGATTTGACCTAAACAGTATTTAAATGATTTCTGTCACGCAAAGTTCGCGGCGCGAACAGGGGGTCGCGGCGCGAACTGCATAAAACAGAACCAATTAAAAAATTTTCACTCAGTTCGCGGCGCGAACAGGGGGTCGCGGCGCGAACTGCAAAAAACAGAACCCACTCAAATTTATTCACTCAGTTCGCGGCGCGAACAGGAGGTCGCGGCGCGAACTGCAAAAAACAGAACTTCAAACTTTTAAAACTTTAACAGAGCTAAAAATCACAAAACAGAGAAATTTAAAATGCACACAAACAACGTTGGGTTGCCTCCCAACCAGCGCTTTGTTTAACGTCGTTAAGAGCTCGACGGTACCTCAATTAGCTTGATCCAGATAAGGAAAGGACACACACATCACGGTTTATGTCACCGCTATGATAGACTTTCAGTCTTTGACCATTGACAGTCCAGCTTTCTTGTGACTTTGGGTCCTCTATCACAATGGCTCCATAATTCCGTACTTCCTTGACCACAAATGGTCCAGACCATTTAGACTTCAATTTACCCGGAAACAACTTCAACCTTGAGTTAAAAAGCAATACCATCTGGCCAACATGAAACTCTTTGTGGCGGACCTTCCCATCATGGTATGCTTTTGTCTTCTCCTTGTACAGCTTATTAGAATGGTAAGCATCGTTCCTTAGTTCCTCTAACTCATGGAGTTGACCTTTCCTTCTCTCTCCAGCTAGAGTGGAGTCGAAGTTCAAAAACTTAAGAGCCCACAATGCTCTATGCTCCATTTCAACTGGAAGATGACAAGTCTTCCCATACACCAGTTGAAACGGAGTCAGCCCAATAGGTGCTTTGTAAGCAGTGCGATACGCCCACAAAGCCTCATCTAGTTTTAAGGACCAATCCTTTCTTGAGTTCGAAACTGTTTTCTCAAGTATCCGTTTGATTTCCCGGTTTGAAACCTCAGTTTGACCGTTCGCTTGTGGGTGGTAAGGAGTGGTCACCTTATGCTTTACACCATAATGTTGTAGAACTTTTTCTAAAGGTGTATTGCATAAGTGTGAGCCTCCATCACTCACCAACACTCGAGGCACACCAAAACGTGAGAATATGTTCTTCTTTAAAAATTTGATCACAGTTTTGGCATCGGCCTTGGGTGAGGCAATTGCTTCCACCCACTTCGAAACATAATCGACAGCTACTAAAATGTACTCATTAGAGAATGAAGAGGGGAATGGGCCAACGAAATCAATACCCCAACAGTCAAAAACTTCTACTTCTAGCATGTTGGTTAGAGGCATTTCATCCCGTTTTCCTATTCCGCCACTCCGTTGACATGCATCACAACTCTTCGCATGTTCGTGCGCATCTTTGAATAAAGATGGCCAATAAAATCCCGATTGGAGTACTTTAGTGGCTGTTCTCAAACCATTATAGTGACCTTCATACGGAGAGTTGTGACAGTGCCACAGAATGTCTCTTGATTCCTCTATTGTTACACACCTTCTCAAAATATTGTCTGCCCCTACTTTAAAAAGGTAAGGGTCATCCCAGACATAATATTTTGCATCAGCTAAGAATTTCCTTCTTTGATTGCAAGTGAGGTCTTCCGGTGTTAAACCAGTTGCTTTGTAGTTAGCAAAATCAGCAAACCAAGGCCTCACTTGAATCGCATAGAGTTTTTCATCTGGAAATTCTTCTCTCACCTCTTCTTCTTTGTTTGTAATTTCTACATTGACCAATCGAGACAAATGATCTGCTACCAAGTTCTCGGAACCTTTTTTATCCCGAATTTCTAGATCAAACTCTTGTAATAAAAGGATCCAACGAATAAGCCTTTGTTTTGAATCCGGCTTGGTAAGCAGATATTTTATTGCGGAGTGGTTAGTGTAGATTACAACTCTTGAACCAATCAAATAAGCTCTAAATTTTTCCAATGCATATACTATGGCTAGCAATTCTTTTTCAGTTGTTGCGTAATTAACTTGGGCGTCATTCAACACCTTACTAGCATAGTGTATGGCATGGAAAACTTTATCGCTTCTTTGTCCTAACACCGCACCCACTGCATAATCGCTAGCATCACACATGAGTTCAAAATCAAGATTCCAGTTTGGTGCTACGATTATTGGTGCGGTGATCAACTTTTGTTTCAAATCTAAGAAGGCTTTAAGACACGACTCATCAAAAAGAAAAGGCGTACCTTTGTTGAGTAAATTACTCAGTGGCTTTGCGATCTTTGAGAAGTCTTGTATGAATCTCCGGTAGAACCCGGCATGTCCTAGAAAGCTTCTTATTCCTTTGATGTTAGTTGGAGGTGGCAGTTTTTCAATAACCTCCACCTTGGCCTTGTCCACCTCTAGCCCTTCAGAAGAAATCTTGTGACCAAGTACTATACCCTCAGTGACCATAAAATTGCATTTTTCCCAGTTGAGCACTAGGTTGGTCTCCACGCATCTTTCCAGAACTACATCAAGGTGCTTCAAGCACATTTCAAAAGATGATCCATAAACAGAAAAATCGTCCATGAACACCTCAATGCATTCTTCTATCAAGTCTGAAAAGATAGCTTGCATACACCGTTGAAATATGGCCGGTGCGTTACATAATCCAAAGGGCATTCTTCTGTAAGCAAAGATGCCAAAAGGACATGTAAAAGCTGTTTTCTCATGGTCTGCCGGATTTACTGAAATTTGATTATACCCCGAATATCCGTCCAAGAAACAGTAGAAATTTTTGCCGGCGAGCCGCTCCAACATTTGATCCATGAAAGGTAGTGGGAAATGATCTTTCCTTGTGGCTTGGTTCAACCTTCTATAGTCGATGCACATCCTCCACCCTGTCACTGTTCTCGTCGGAATCAACTCATTTTTATCGTTTTTGATCACCGTCATTCCGCCTTTCTTGGGGACCACTTGTACCGGACTCACCCATGCACTATCAGATATGGGATAAATCATTCCTGCTTCTAAAAGTTTAACAACTTCTTTCCGAACCACCTCTTTCATTGATGGATTCAAACGCCTCTGAGGTTGCGCAACCGGTTTGAAATTTTCCTCCATCATTATCTTGTGCATGCAATATGCTGGACTAATACCCTTCAAATCGGATAAAACCCACCCTATCGCACCTTGGTTCTTTTTCAAAACTTGAATCAACTTATCTTCCTCTTGCATGGACAATGTGTTGCTTATAATCACTGGTTTGGTACACTCATCTCCAAGAAACACATACTTCAAATGTGCCGGAAGCATCTTCAATTCTAACTTTTGCTCTTCAGTTTCCTTCTTTGCATCCAAATCTTCCACTAATTCTTCTTGATAGGCCAGCTCACCACACGATTCCAACTCATTCAACATCGCTTCGATCTCTCGTTCCTCATTGTCGGTTAACACATTGTATGCTCCGATAAGGGATCTTTCCAAAGGATTAGAAATATGGATTTGATTCACGACTTCCACTACTTCCTCTTCACTTGCATCAATTCGAAAAGAATCATGCTTGTCAATTGGATGTTTCATTGCTTCGAAAAGGTTAAAAGTCACCTCTTCGTCTTGAACTCTAACCTTCATTAACCCATCATCTATGTCGATCATCATCCGAGCGGTCTTCATAAAAGGTCTTCCAAGGATTAGGGGTACATCGCGGTCCTCATCCATCTCTACTATTACAAAATCCACAGGAAACAAAAATTTGTCCACTTTTACGAGCATGTCTTGGGCAATTCCGTATGGTGAGGTTGTAGACTTGTCTGCTAGTTGTAGGGTCATTCTTGTTGATTTAATCTCCACATTTCCCAATCGTTTGACAATAGAAAGGGGGATTAAATTTATACTAGAGCCCAAATCTATCAAACCATTCCCAACGTATGTGCTTCCAATGGTTACCGGTAGAACAACCCGTCCCGGGTCGGACTCCTTCCGAGGTAAAGTCTTTTGGATGATTGCGCTACACCGTGCATCAAGAATGATGGTCTCATCTTCCACATGTCGCCTTTTCTTGGTAAGAATGTCTTTCATAAATTTAGCATACCTTGGCATTTGTTCCAATGCATCAGCAAATGGAATGTTGATTTGGAGTTGCTTGAAAATGTCCATGAACCGTGCATAGTGCCTAGCATTGTCTTTCCTTGATGGAGCATGTGGGTAGGGTAGATGTTGAGTTGGGATGACATTCACTCCCTTCTCAGATTTCTTCTTTTTCTTTGATTCAGCATCTTTTTTTTCTTCTAAATCAGTCTGCACAGCAGTGGGCAAAACCTGCTCTTTTCGCGGCGCGAAGGTGGTTCGCGGCGCGAACTGAGCATTTCCAGCAGCATTTTCCCTTTCACTAACTATATCTGTTTCTTCCAGCATCCCATCAGTGATGTTCTCTTCTACAATTTCTTCACCTTTTTCACTTACCAACGCTTTACCGCTCCTTGTGACGACTGCTTTGCAATGCTCCTTTGGATTTGGTTGAGTGTTAGCAGAGAAAGAAGGCCCTGCATTTTGTTCCGACAGCTGCTTCGCGAGTTGGCCTACTTGATTTTCCAGATTTTTAATTGCCGCCTCGTTACTTTTCTGATTTGCCATAGAAGCTTGCATGAATTGTTGAAGAGTTTCTTCTAGCTTGGAATTTCCTCCTTGCGACTGCTGACCTTGAGAGTTTGGTTGTTGGTAAGGGCTTTGCTGTTGATAATTCTGATTGTTGAACCTTGACGGTTGGTACCCTTGATTGTTTCTTGGTTGATAGCCTTGATTGTTAGGCTGTTGTCTTTGATATCCCTGGTTTTGGTTGTTCACATAACTGACTTCTTCTTGAGGTGGAGGACAAAAACCAGTAGGATGATCCCCTTGACACAACTCACAACATGCTACTTGATGCTGAACTTGAAAACCTTGAATCTCTTTTATTTGCTGTGGAAGCTTGGCCATTTGTTGAGTAAGAAGCTCCACTTGCTGAGAGAGTAGCTTATTCTGTGCAAGGATGGCATCATTGGTATTCAACTCTAAAACTCCGGGCTTACGTTGCGAAGGGCTACGATCATGTTGACCTTGATGATCATTACGGGCCATCCGTTCAATAATGACTTTAGCTTCTTCCGCAGTTTTTGATATAAGCGAACCACCCGCGGTGGCGTCCAGAAGTGTCTTATGGGTTGATTGGAGACCATTCAAAAAGATATGGATTTGAGTAAGCTCATCAAAACCATGTCCCTTACACTTCCTCAACATTGATTTGAATCTCTCCCAAGCTTCATTTAGAGATTCGTTTCCTCCTTGAGTAAATACAGCTATAGCCGTCTTAGCTTCCATGAATCGGGATTGAGGGAAGTATCTTTCTAAGAACTTTTCTTCTAATAGATTCCAATCCGTCATCACTCTTGATTCTTGATCAAGGTACCACTCCTTTGCTTTTCCCACTAATGAGTGTGGGAACATCCTCTTGAATAACGTCTCTTCACCCGCCTCGTCTATTCCCGTAGAACCCGCAATCTCATAGAATTTGATGAGATGGGTATACGGATCTTCGTGATCCATTCCGGTGAATGGAGTTGCATAGAGAAGTTGGAGGATCCCGGTCTTCATCTCCGTATTTCTTCCTCCACGGGCAAATTGAGCATTCCTTCTTGGACTATTAGCGGACATTTCGGTACGATTATCCTCCGCCATGTTTCCTTCACAAGCTTCTACAACCACTTCTTCGATTGGAACAAGTGCGGAAGTAGATGCTTCTTCTCTCCGGTTCCTCTCTTCGGCTAGTTTCCTTCTTCTTCGTGTTTTGCTATTGAGCTTCCGAAGTGTTCTTTCAATTTCAGGATCGAATTGAAGTTGCTCCTCGGTTACTTTTCCTCGCATGCACTAGAATCTACAAAACTAACAAACCAAGTGAAACAAAAGAGGGATAACAATAAAAGTAACAAAACTTAAAACAAAGAATTATTGCAATGCTTGTAATATCGACACCAATCCCCGGCAACGGCGCCAATTTGTTGAAAGAGTATATCTTTGGCAAATATTTTTGTATCGTATCCACAGAGATTGGGTAATATTACCGCCGTTCTATAATTCAAATGTTATAAGTTTATAAAGTAACAGGGTTGTTTTGTTTGGAAAAATATCTTGTTAATAAATGTTAACAAAACTATTAAGTAGTTTTAGACAAATATAAAAGCTTGGCAAGATTGGAGTTCACTATTTCAAATATCTATGATTCCCTATGATAAATAATTAGATTCAAGATTATTGATGATGTTCAAATATCCTCTCAAAGTCATTTATGTCTAAATGATATTGTGATAGTTACTATATTGATCCTTAGACGATCTCTCCACCTAACTATCAATATAGTAACCTTGAATGATCAATATCAAAGAATAGTAATGAATAAATCTATCTCTACAACTTATTCACTACTTGAAAATCTGTTTTATGTCTAAACTCGAGTAATCTCTCTCGACAACTACTCAAATCTGGTTTTCAACTTAAAGTAAAAACAGTTATCACTACATCAACAATCTCTATCTCATATATATATCAAAGTGAATACATAAATAGATGAGAATAGCTACTACCTCCAATCTTGACAAAAGGGAGTTTAGCTCCTCATCACCATTGTTACAAAGCAGAAGGTTTTTTTAGAAGAAAAACTCTGTTTTCTCTCTTACAAAAGTTCTACAGCACAATGTGTGAATGAATGGAATAATGTCTCAATACCCTAGGTTAAACTATTTTATCTCTACCAAAAAGGTTGACATTTCCCTAATTGGACATTGTCATCAGCAGCAGAAAAGCACTTCCCAGGCAGACATCAAAATGGCAATTACTTTTTCTGCACAGCAGCACATTTGACCCTTGGTCAGCTTGCTGGATTCGCAGCCTTCGCGGCGCGAAGGAAGTTCGCGGCGCGAACTGTTGCTTTCCCAGCTTCCTTGTTTGGCAAGCTTCCTCCAAAATGCCATGTTGAAACCAAGGTCTTGCTTATCCATAATTCTACACAACTAACAAAAAATGTGAAATAACTATTCAAAACAAAATAAATTAAACCTAATTGCATTTATACAAATTAATGAAGATAAAAGTGTGTAATTACATCAAAACTTGGTAAAAGGGACCAATAAAATGGTATAAAAAGTAGTACAAATTGGTCCCTAACACTTCACTCTTAAGCATCTATCTCAAAGTTGGTTGTCATCATCAAAAAGGGGGAAATTGTAGAAGCAAGCTTCAATCCAAAAAGAATTTTGATGAAGACAACATGTATCAATGCAAAAAGAGAAGAGCTTCAAGAGAATTCAAAGCATCAATTTGATCAAGCCACATATGCATAAGCAACATTTGGTTCAAGCTTCTTTTTCAAGCCAACCTTTTGCAAGTTTGTTGATTCACTTCTAAGGTATATCTAATTCACTCTTAAATTAGTATACAAGTGTTCAACAATCATATTTTGCATTTCCATATTTAACCGAACCATTTGTTAACATGTTGAAATGAAAGACACATTTTTCTTAAAGTATTTTTCTGCATTTCAACAATGTTAACCGGTTAACCATATGGGTTAACCGGTTAACGGCCCTGTTTTTGAACTTCACTAGTTAACGTTATACGCGTTAACCGGTTAACACTATTCCTTTCAGTGAAAAATGCTTTTCAAAAACTTATACCTTTTCATTAATTTTTATGAAGAAAATTATACCTCTTTGAAAAGGTGTTTTGTCAATATAAATTCTTGAATTTTTAAATGAAAATTCACCTCCAAGAACTTTCATAAAAACTTAAGATAATCACTCTTTCATATTTTCAATATTTCATAAAAGTGTTCATAACCAAAAATTTTGAGAAGAAACCTTTTGAACATTCTGATTTCATCTCATTCCATTTATTGTCGAACACTTATATATTATTCATTGAGTGAATTATTTATCTAAGGAGAAGATCAATCAAGAGAAGATTGATAGTGCTACACTTTATTCAAATCATCAAAAAGATTTGTTTCTGTTTGACTTGTGATCCAGGATTGTTGGACACAAGGGTTGGTGTTGCAAGAGGATTGTTCTTGCACACTTGATTATCTATAGGTTAGATAGTAAGCATCACCATTGGTGTGAGTAGGCTGTACAATAATTCTAACTATAGTGAAATCTCTTTCGAGTCGAAAGGGGAGTGGATGTACCTTCGGAGTGTGAAGGGAACCACTATAAATTTCGGTGTCTTTTTACTTTCAGCAATTTATTTTTCCGCACTTAAACAAAAAATAACCAAGAACCAGAAACAAGATCGAATAATTTTTAACCACCTAATTCACCCCCCTCTTAGGCGCATTTACAACTTACAAGACGTTGTCATCGTTCAACGTTCGTGATCGCCCCGTGGATCAATATCCATGGTTTTGATCGTTACAAGAGATCTGCACCAAAGGTTTGAATCGCCACAAGAGGTAACGATTCTATCACTGATCATACCCATTCGTAAGGATCACTAAATGGAGAAATTTTTAAATTCCGCTGCGCCTTGGATGGCAATTCTCCTTCAGAGGGTGGTTGAATGGTAACATTTGGATTTGTAGTTTGGGGAGCAGACATATGAATGGGTTAAGAAAGATTTAGTTCCAAAACATAAGGAAAGGGGTAGATGAAATGATGGTGGAAGAGGGAATGGATGAATTGTTATCAATAGTAAGTAAACGAGCTTCAGAAGGAACAATCTTAGCATAAGCAGTTCCCGCAGAAGTAGCTTCAGAGACTTTGTGTTCTTCAGCTGAAGTATCCAGATTCTCCATAGAAGCCTTAAATTTCTTGGTCATCCTCTCATAATGCTTCTTAGCAATCTTCCTCCAATTCTTCTTCTGAGAAGTAACTTTAGAAGCTTCCAGAATAGCATCTGCATGATATTTCTCCAGAAATCCTACCACATCTTTCAGAGGATATGACTATGAGAAAATAGGAAAATCTTCCAAAGGAATCCTTTTGTTGTGGATGATTTCCTTGGGTATTTCAGCCGGAGGGGTTATTACATCAGTAATGATACCCATATTCTTCAGACCCTTGGCGTTGAACATCCTTCCAGGCATATGTTGCATACCTTTGGAGAACTGGTCATCTGTTAGAGAGTCAATCAATTTTCTCTCCACCAGAATGTATGAGATCAACCTACCAAGAGAAATGTAGATCTTTGTCATTTTTCTACCATCTCTATATACCTTCACACTATCCCTTAAGTGTTGAAAGAGAAGTGCAGGGAGATTCACCTTCTTCTCAGTAACAATGTAATAAAGGACGTATTGCTGGTCACTATTGATGTAGTCAGAGAAACTTATTGATCTTCTGTGATGAACATATCCCAAAATGATTTTAGACCAGACCCTAATGTAAGGGCAAATTGTCATACAACATACAATCATAAGTTTCGATGATGACAAATAACCACCATGGATGAATCGACATTGTCGATTCCACGTCTACAAACAAATGCAACATATCACCTATCATATCCTTTTCTATGCTCATCTAAAACTGCTATATTTCATACAACATATGTGGATAAAATGTGATCATGACAAAATGCATGAAACCCACAAAAATATGAATTTTTGCAGATTTGCAGGTTTTGAGTCGACCGCAAGGGTCAGCGCATGAGCCACGGGTCAGCGCATAACATAGACCAGTTGGTGACTGGTCAGTGCATGGTGGCTTGAGTCGACCACAGGTCGGCGCATGGCATAGTGCAGTTGGCCACGGGTCAGCGCATGGAAGACTTGAGTCGACCACAGGGTCGGCACATGAAACTTTCATTTTCCCACGGGTCAGCGCACGCCGACCTATGGTCGACGCATACTGAAGCATTCTTCAGTCTGTCCAATATTGCAGGCCATGCATCGACGCATAGACTTGCTATGGTCGACCGCTCGTGCGCAAATTCAGTTTTTGAGTATTTTCCTCTCTGTTTGAAAAGTTGTTAATTTTGTTTGGTAAGTTGGTTACTATATATAGAAGGTTAGTTACTTGTATCAACTAACATTTGTCAAATTGATTTCAAGTGTTCAAAGAAACAAGAAAAAGTGAAATAGGTGTCCAAGATTCATCATCTTCATCTTCAACATCTCACAACACATCAACTACACACAACCATTTTTGAAGTGCTTTGTGATTGGTTAAAGGTGATAAGGTTCGAAGCCAAGATTGGGGAATCCGGTTCGGGTTGAAGCTTGCGACAAGTTTTTTCTTGAATAAAACCTTTAGGGTTTTGTCCTCCAAGACTGGTTTGTTGTTTGGGGGGTTTTTGGACGAATTTCTTCATCAATTTTCAGCTGAGCGAAGGTGATTGAGAAGAGGAAGTCTTCGTCAATCTAGTAGCGGATTCAGTGATATTGAAGGGAAGAATTCGGGTTCGATTTGTTGTAGTTGAGATCAGCCGGGCCGAGGGTTTGAAGAACTGAGGGTTATTCAACAAAGGGGCTGGAATCGGAGGTCTATCAACAACAATCGAAGGGCTTGATTCATCTTGAATCAAGGAACAAGGAGTGGAAGCAACATTCAACATCTTGAGAGTTCTGTTGTATATTTGCTTTGCAATCCTTGTATAAACGGTTACATTCAACAGGTGATATCTATTAAATCATCTCAATTCTAGTTTTAGAATTGAGGGCAGACGTACCCCGAAGCGAGGACGGCGGGGGAACTGCCTCATCAAATCTTTGCCTTCTCTAATTTTCTGCATAATTGATTTTAGCTTAAAAATTAAGTGATTTTAGTATAAGCACTTTTATCAAACATTGATATTAATTGAGTAAGAGGTTAAAACTCTGTTTTTGAATCCAAAGTACAATAGGACATTGTACTAGATTAATTGGAATCACTTACTCAACATAAATATCACTTGGAGTGTTTTTGCACACCAAGTGTTTGATAATTTGCCTAAACCAAAATTATTTTAGTTGTGCATCTAGTTTGGTTTGTTCCATGAATCATTGGAACTAGGAATCCTAGCTAGCAAAATAAGTCATTGATAGTGTGACGAGTGGAGTGATTCGTATTCTACATTATCACTAATCCATAGGCTTGACGCATATCCGGTTTTCCAATAACAGTTCGTTTTAGACTATATTTTCCTCGGCCGCTTCCGCACTTAAAACAATTTTTCAAAACCAATTTTTAATTGGTAGCACCGACTCAAATTTTAATTAAGATCTATTCAACCCCCCCTTCTAGATCCGTGCCATAGTCTAACAAGTGGTATCAGGAGCTCCGGTTCACTCCGTGCTTCAAAATATAACTTTGATAGAAAATGGCTAACGAACCTAAAGGGGCTTATAATAGAGCTCCCGTTTTCAATGGTGAAAATTATAGTTATTGGAAAGACTGTATGCGGGTGCACATAAATTCCATAGATAGAAAAATATGGAACGTTATTCTCAATGGTCCAATTGAAATAACCATGACCAATGAGAATAATGAATTAGTGCCTAAGCCCGAAGCACAATGGACCTATGATGATGAAAAGAAATACAACTATGATTGGAAAGCCAAAAATATCCTAATCTCCTCATTAGGTGTAGATGAATACTATCGTGTATCCCATTGTCCTACTGCTAAGGCCATGTGGGATTCACTACAAATTGCCCATGAGGGGACGAACGATGTTAAGTTGGCAAGAATCAACACACTAACACAAGAGTTTGATCTCTTTTTCATGGAGCAAGGGGAAACCATTGCTGACATGCAAAAGAGATTTACTCATCTTATCAATCGATTACATTCATTAGGTAGGCCTATTTCCAATGATGTTGCTACTAATAAGATTTTGAGATGTCTTAACAGGGAATGGCAGCCGAAAGTGACCGCCATCAAAGAAGCAAATGATCTTACCATATTAGACTTGACAACATTATTTGGCAAACTACAAGAGCACGAACAAGTACTCTTGAGTCTAGAACAACACGAAAAGAAAGAAAAGAAGGACAAAGCTAAGGTGAGTGAAAAGAAATCAATGGCTCTAAAGACTTCCTCCTCAAAGTCTCAAGCAAAAGAGAAAAGTGATTATTCCTCGAGCGACGAAGAAGAAGAGGACAAGAGCGAAGATATGGGGTTGTTCGTTAAACGTTACAATCGTTACGTGAGAAAGAACGGCATCCAACATTCCGAGAAGAACTTGGTAAACTTCCGGAAACAATCAAGGTACTCTAAAAATGATGACTCAAAAGGTAGAATGACTAGAGGGTCGTGCTACACTTGTGGGAAGCCCGGTCATTACAAACCGGACTGTCCAATGAACAAGAAGACAAAGGAAAAGGAATCATCCAAATCACACAAGAAATCATCAAAGCCAAGGAGAGCATACATAGCTTGGGAAAGCGATAGCGACTCCTCCGATGATGAAAGTTCTAGTGATGAAGATGAAAATGCAAACCTATGTCTCTCTGCTCATCAAAAGAACAAAAAGAAACAGGTACGACATGCTAAATATGAAAAATCCTCTAGTATGTCTCATCATGAATCACAAACTGCTTTTGATACTTTACACTGTGAAGCGAAAGAGGCCTTTAAAAGGCTTGCCTCAAACAACAAAATTTTTACTCATTTGGGACAAAAAATTCGAGAATCCGAAAGGAAACTTGAGGCACTTAAAGCTTCTATAGTAGAAAGCACAAAAGCAGGTTGCGAGGACCTTAGAAGTAGGATGATTAACTTTGGGTGTGATACTTGTTATATTTGGCAAGGTGAAGTAAGAAACCTAAAGGCCAAACTTGACAAGGCTCTTGAGCCCAAGATTACCTTTGTAATCGATAAATCAAACTTTCGAAAAAGTATGGTCAATCCATATCAAAAATATAAATATGTTATAAAAGATGAAGATAGCAAAGGCAATCAAAATGTTAACTTCTCTTGTATTTATTGTTGCAAGAAAGGCCCCTCCATTGCTAAATGCAGGTTTAGGAGATTCTTAGTTCCTAAAGGCATTTATCAATGGCTGCCCAAATGCAACCATTTCGTTACTCACCATTCAGGACCCAATAAGCCATTGGGTACCTTCTCGTGTTAATTGCATTTCCATAGGTACAATGCCTCGAGACTACCGAGAGAAGATGGGTTCTCAACAGTGGATGCTCAAGGCACATGTCAGGAGACATATCACTCTTCATTGACTTCGTGGCTAAGAAGAAAGGATATGTAACCTATGGTGACAACAATCGTGGAGCAATACTTGGTAAAGGTAGTGTAGGTAATCCTTCTTCCACTACTATTTCTGATGTATTGCTTGTCGAAGGTCTTAAACAAAATCTACTTAGCATCAGTCAATTATGTGACAAAGGATACAATGTATCGTTTTCAAAAGATTGTTGCAAAATTGTACATAATGATGATAAGAAGAGTATGTTTAATGGCCTGCATGTGAATAATGTCTATATGTTAGACTTGAACGAAGTATCGTTAACAAGTGACAAATGCCTTGTAACAATGAATGAAGATTCATGGTTATGGCATAGGCGTTTAGCACATGTTAACTTTGAATTACTAAACAAAATAGTCTCAAAAGATCTAGTCCTAGGTCTCCCCAAAATAAAGTTCACCAAGGATCGCCTTTGTGATGCTTGTCAAAAAGGGAAGCAAACAAGGATCTCATTTAAATCCAAAAATATCATTTCAACAACGAGACCTCTCGAACTTCTTCATATGGACTTATTTGGGCCGTCTAGGATTAAAAGTCTAGGAGGAAATTATTACGGTTTCGTAATAGTGGACGATTTTTCTAGATTCTGTTGGACTATCTTTTTAGTAAGCAAGAGCGATACATTCTCCGCCTTTGAAAGGTTTGCTAAGCTTTCCCAAAATAAATTAAATACAAACATTGTTTCAATTAGAAGCAACCATGGGGGTGAGTTCGAAAACCATTTATTTGAAGAATATTGCGGTAACCATGGTATCGATCATAACTTCTCCGCTCCACGTACTCCTCAACAAAATGGGGTTGTGGAGCGTAAAAATCGAATTTTGGAAGAATTGGGAAGAACAATGATTAACGAAAGTGGTTTACCGAAATACTTTTGGGCCGACGCCATTAGTACGGCGTGTTATGTTTTGAATAGGGTGCTCATTCGCCCCATTCTAAATAAAACACCGTATGAGCTTTTAAAAGGGCGAAAGCCAAATATCTCTCACTTACATGTTTTTGGTTGCAAATGTTTTGTATTAAATAATGGAAAGGAAAACTTGGGCAAATTCGACTCCAAGGTCGACGAAGGTATCTTCCTCGGATACTCTCAATCGAGTAAAGCATATAGAATATATAATAAACGATTACTTGCTGTGGAAGAGTCTGTACATGTCACTTTTGATGAATCCAATCCGAGAAACGTCGGAAAGGGTAGTGTTGTTCATGGTGTAGGTACATCTACGGAAGACATACTCAAAGGTGGCGAGCCGGGGATTGATCAACCCGACAAAGTCAAAGTTGAGGAGGATAAAGATGTACACCATGAGGAAACCGAGGTAGCTCATCCGCCTTCAAACGATGATCTCCCTCAAGCTTGGAAGTCTCCCAAAGACCATCCAATCGACAACATTCTCGGAGATATCTCAAAGGGTGTTACAACTCGATCGAAGCTAAGTAATTTCTGTTATCACTT
Organism: Lathyrus oleraceus; assembly: GCF_024323335.1. NCBI lineage: Eukaryota > Viridiplantae > Streptophyta > Magnoliopsida > Fabales > Fabaceae > Lathyrus > Lathyrus oleraceus. The sequence continues at coordinate 234,023,832 of NC_066585.1, forward strand.
CGCTTTCGTTTCGCAAATGGAACCTAAAAACCCTAAAGAAGCCCTACTCGATGAACACTGGTTTTTGTTAATGCAGGAGGAACTAAATCAGTTCACTAGAAATGAGGTTTGGGACCTTGTCCCTCCTCCGCGAGATCATCGAGTAACCGGCACCCGATGGGTGTTTAGGAACAAGCTGGACGAAAACGGGGTAATAACCTGTAACAAGGCGCGTTTAGTCGCGCAAGGGTATAACCAAGAGGAAGGCATCGACTATGAGGAAACTTATGCGCCGGTTGCCCGACTCGAGGCTATACGCCTTCTCCTTGCCTTCGCTTGTGCGAAAGACTTTAAACTATTCCAAATGGATGTTAAGAGTGCGTTCCTTAACGGTTACATAAATGAAGAGGTCTACGTCGCACAACCTCCGGGTTTTGAATCTCATGAGTATCCTGGTCATGTTTATAAACTAAAAAGGGCTTTATATGGTCTCAAACAAGCTCCTAGAGCTTGGTATGAGCGATTAAGTAAATTTTTACTTGATCAAGGTTACTCAAGAGGAAAGGTTGACACAACCCTCTTCATTAAACGTCGAGGAAAGCACTTGATATTAGTACAAATTTATGTTGACGATATTATATTTGGGTCTACTAACATGAATCTTGTGAGAGAGTTTTCAGATCTTATGCAGGGTGAATTCAAGATGAGTATGATGGGGGAGCTCACGTACTTTCTCGGTTTGCAAATTAAACAACTCAAAAAAGGAACATTCGTGAGTCAAACAAAGTACTGTTTGGACCTTATCAAGAGATTTGACATGGCAAAAGCCAAGGCCATTGACACCCCCATGCCAACATGTACAAACTTGAACAAAGATGAAAGCGGTAAGGATGTAGAGGTAAAAAGGTATAGAGGTATGATTGGATCACTTCTCTATCTTACTGCTTCTCGTCCCGACATTATGTTTAGCGTGTGTATGTGCGCAAGATATCAATCATGTCCCAAGGAATCCCATTTAAAAGTTGTCAAACGAATACTTCGATACCTATCCGGTACTCCGAAGTATGGACTATGGTATTCAAAAGGTAATGATTGCTCACTGGTAGGTTTCTCCGATTCCGATTTTGCCGGTTGCAAATCGGATAGGAAAAGCACTAGTGGCACTTGTCACTTATTTTCAAATTCCTTGGTCAGTTGGCATAGCAAGAAACAAGTTTCAGTTGCTTTGTCAACTGCCGAAGCGGAATACGTTGCCGCCGGTAGTTGTTGTGCTCAAATCCTATGGATAAAGCAACAACTATTGGATTTTAACCTCAAACTCGAACGTATTCCCATTTTCTGTGACAATACAAGTGCCATTAATCTTACCAAAAATCTTGTGTTGCATTCTCGCACCAAACATATCGAAATTCGACACCACTTTCTTCGGGATCATGTAGAGAAAGGCGATGTTGTATTTGAACATGTTAATACTGAAAATCAACTAGCGGACATTTTCACAAAGCCGCTAGCTACTGAACCTTCCTTTCATATTCGCCGAGAACTTGGTATTCTCGACATTTCTGAACGGGCGTTATAAACTGCTTGCTTTATCTTATTTCATTTGACACTATAATCTTGTACTTCTAACAAGTAAATGTTGTTGCAAGCACAATTATATAGTTCATCAAGTTATTCCGGCATGGTATCGAGGTGATATTGTTCCTTATCCTTCTCTCTCTCAAACTTCATAGTTGAATGGTTGTACTACATGAAAATATTGTACATATATGTATCGTTTCTTATGCCATATCTGTTTGGATGTTTAAATGTTGTGTGGCATTCTATTTATGCATCAAACATGTGAGCATATGTGCATAATAGTGAAAATTGCAAATTTTTCCTGTATGAGTCGACCATAACAGGGCAATGGTCGACGCACACTTCAAAATTTTCTTCTTTTTCAAAAATTCAAACAGTATGCGCCGACGCATGCAGAGGTATGGTCGACGCATCGCTCAAAAATTCAGTTTTTCTGCAGAAAACCTTCAAACTTCTCATGCATCTACATTCAAAATTCTCATTAAGTGTGCATTTACATTTCAAACTTCCCACTACATTGTGAGTTGCATCTACCTAGTGTCTATTGTCCCTTGGTCTTTCCTCTTCCCAAAACCCTAAATCCTCATCTACAAAAAGGGAAAACCTCTCTCTTGCAAAATCATTCTCAAAAACCTTCACCAAGCTTCACTCTCTACCCACACACAAAGCTTCAAAATCTGTTCAAATGGCTTCCTCATCCCGCAGACCTACCGGAAAGAGATCACGGGAATCATCCTCTGCATCTCTACCCATTTCCGTTGTATCGCTTGTTCCATCGGCTCTCGTCGACTCCTTCAACAAAGATATTGGTAAAAGAGGAGTTGTGCGGCAACATGCATTCTACAAACTCACTGCAGAACGCATGCATCTCGTAGAAATCATGTCTCTGCTACAGTACCACGACATTGTCAAATTCCTGGAATACAATGCCAAATATAGCGAAGACTTGGTCCACGTGTTCTACGCCTGTCTTCATGACAAATTTCGTGGGCACAAGTTTCACTTCAGGATCGGCACGAGAAAGGTATCGTTTAAGTCAAATGTTTGGAACAAATATTTTGATATGTCATTGGATGCTGCTGAAAATCCTCTAGCTGAGGTAACTGACTCTCACCAAATAGAAGGTTACGAGTTTAAGAGCGCGTTGAACGACATGCTGAAACGACCCTACCCTGATCAGATTGTGAACAGTGATGCGTTCCCACGAACTGTCACTGCCGGCAAGCTGAAAACAGGAGAGCGGATTCTCTAGTGGATTGTCTCACGCATCCTGCGACCTAAGAAGGGTGGTCTTTCTAGAGTTGAACAGGATGAGGTTCATCTCATATACATTCTGAAAAATAAGCGGAAAATCAACTGGCCCTACTACATTGCCAGTAGGATGTTCAGTCTACGTGACTCCGGACGAGGAACGACTCTTGCCTACTAATCTTTTATTCAAGAGGTCCTTACTGCAGCCGAAGTTGATCATCCGTCCTTCCCGTATACCTCCATTTCATCAGACAAAGAGTTCAGCCCAAAAACTTTGTCTATGATGGCATATTTTTGGTGTGATGAGCGGAGTATCTACAAGTTTGTTCGAAGAGGGTATGTTCCGGCGACTGTTGAAGAAGATGATGAAAGTGATGAAAGTGAAGAAGAAGATGAAGAGGAAAATGAAGAATAGGGAGCAGGACAAGCCTTTGATCAGCATGGTGGAGATGATAGTTCTCCACAAGTTGACACTCACGACTACTCAAACTCCGCTTGGGTTCAGCATTCACATTCAACTGAAGAAGATGCCCCCAACCAGGGTGGCTGGGGTGAATGGCAACATACGGGCTGGTCAACACAACGCCAATTCTACCAGCCGTATCAATATGGTGATGAAGAATCTCCTCCGTCTCCTCCACAGCACGCAAACTCTTCCCAACTGTTGGATATGATGCGAAATATGCAGCTGGCTCAATAATCCTTCATGCAAACTCAGGATGAGCGCTATGCTCATATTAGCAGCCAACTTCAAGCACAAAATGAGAGGCTCGATAACCTCTCTACAAGCATGAATGAACGGTATGCAGCATTTACCGAAACGTTTGAACGCCAGGAACGGTCGGTCGACGGGGGTATCAAGTATCTAGGCGGTATTGCTGAACAAATATCGTCTATGGCTGACCCCTACAGAAACCCGGATATCTGTTACCATCGAGGACGACACCATTAGGACATAGGACTGCATATGCATCTGATCTTTTTTGTTGTTTGACTGAATTAATTTTCTGTTGTGCTCGTTTGTGCAAATCCAATTTAATGTTATCTTCTTTTTATCTGTTCAGTAATGATATTTGGTGTGATATTGTTATCTGATTCCCTATCTCCTGTTGAGTTTTATGTTACGTTGTTTAATCGTTCCTTTTCTCTTTTTGATGTTGTCAAAGGGGGAGAAGAGGTACAAGCAGCAGCCAAAATATTGCCAAAATATTCACAATAATTAACAGTCGGTTTTGCAGATAGCCTTAGATTACAAAAGAAAGGGGGAGTGTGCATAATATGTGTAAATATTGCATGTTGTTTGTCTCTTCGGCTTTACACAGGTTGTCATCATCAAAAAGGGGGAGTTTGTAAGGGCAAATTGTCATACAACATACAATCATAAGTTTCGATGATGACAAATAACCACCATGGATGAATCGACATTGTCGATTCCACGTCTACAAACAAATGCAACATATCACCTATCATATCCTTTTCTATGCTCATCTAAAACTGCTATATTTCATACAACATATGTGGATAAAATGTGATCATGACAAAATGCATGAAAACAACAAAAATATGAATTTTTGCAGATTTGCAGGTTTTGAGTCGACCGCAAGGGTCAGCGCATGAGCCACGGGTCAGCGCATAACATAGACCAGTTGGTGACTGGTCAGCGCATGGTGGCTTGAGTCGACCACAGGTCGGCGCATGGCATAGTGCAGTTGGCCACGGGTCAGCGCATGGAAGACTTGAGTCGACCACAGGGTCGGCGCATGAAACTTTCATTTTCCCACGGGTCAGCGCACGCCGACCTATGGTCGACGCATACTGAAGCATTCTTCAGTCTGTCCAACATTGCAGGCCATGCATCGACGCATAGACCTGCTATGGTCGACCGCTCGTGCGCAAATTCAGCTTTTGAGTATTTTCCTCTTTGTTTGAAAAGCTGTTAATTTTGTTTGGTAAGTTGGTTACTATATATAGAAGGTTAGTTACTTGTATCAATTAACATTTGTCAAATTGATTTCAAGTGTTCAAAGAAACAAGAAAAAGTGAAATAGGTGTCCAAGATTCATCATCTTCATCTTCAACATCTCACAACACATCAACTACACACAACCATTTTTGAAGTGCTTTGTGATTGGTTAAAGGTGATAAGGTTCGAAGCCGAGATTGGGGAATCCGGTTCGGGTTGAAGCTTGCGACAGGTTTTTTCTTGAATAAAACCTTTAGGGTTTTGTCCTCCAAGACTGGTTTGTTGTTTGGGGGTTTTTGGACGAATTTCTTCATCAATTTTCAGCTGAGCGAAGGTGATTGAGAAGAGGAAGTCTTCGTCAATCTAGTAGCGGATTCAGTGATATTGAAGGGAAGAATTCGGGTTCGATTTGTTGTAGTTGAGATCAGCCGGGCCGAGGGTTTGAAGAACTGAGGGTTATTCAACAAAGGGGCTGGAATCGGAGGTCTATCAACAACAATCGAAGGGCTTGATTCATCTTGAATCAAGGAACAAGGAGTGGAAGCAACATTCAACATCTTGAGAGTTCTGTTGTATATTTGCTTTGCAATCCTTGTATAAACGGTTAAATTCAACAGGTGATATCTATTAAATCATCTCAATTCTAGTTTTAGAATTGAGGGCAGACGTACCCCGAAGCGAGGACGGCGGGGGAACTGCCTCATCAAATCTTTGCCTTCTCTAATTTTCTGCATAATTGATTTTAGCTTAAAAATTAAGTGATTTTAGTATAAGCACTTTTATCAAACATTGATATTAATTGAGTAAGAGGTTAAAACTCTGTTTTTGAATCCAAAGTACAATAGGACATTGTACTAGATTAATTGGAATCACTTACTCAACATAAATATCACTTGGAGTGTTTTTGCACACCAAGTGTTTGATAATTTTCCTAGACCAAAATTATTTTAGTTGTGCATCTAGTTTGGTTTGTTCCTTGAATCATTGGAACTAGGAATCCTAGCTAGTGAAACAAGTCATTGATAGTGTGACGAGTGGAGTGATTCGTATTCTACATTATCACTAATCCATAGGCTTGACGCATATCCGATTTTCCAATAACAGTTCATTTTAGACTATATTTTCCTCGGCCGCTTCCGCACTTAAAACAATTTTTCAAAATCAATTTTTAATTGGTAGCGCTGACTCAAATTTTAATTGGGATCTATTCAACCCCCCCCCCCCCCTTCTAGATTCGTGCCATAGTCTAACACCTAAGCTCAGGGTGAAGATCCTTGATCTTGCTTGATTGTTTTCCAAAGAGGAAAATCACCTTGGAAATTTAATCCATCTTGGACTCCTTTTCCATCATTTGTTCCACCCTTATTCCAGACCCATCATGACCAATGAGTTTGGCAATAAGCTTTTCCGAAATGACAATCTTCATTCCAAAAACAAAGGAAGTAACTTGAAAAGGAGAAGATTTGGCATGAATCCAAAATTCTCTAACCAAATGATAAAAGATTGGACCTTGAAGACGGTTGAAGAAGTTTTCCCAACCTTGATATAACTGTAATTAACAAATTAACACCATTGTCTTTCATGTTATCAAACTCAACCAAGAGTTCACACGTCATTTCAAGATTTTCAGCTTGAGTACTCAAAGTAATCTCAGGAGTATCATAAGTATCTTTAGTATGAACAAGTTAACCTGAAGAAGATCTTGAAGAAACAACTTGAAGCAGATTAGGAAGATGTGGTTGTGGTTGCGAAGATGAAGAAGAACCACAACCAATTAGTTGAATAGAAACAACAACTTGTTGTTGAGCTTGTTCTTGTTGAGATTGTTGAGCAGATTGTTGTAAAGAAGCCATTGTTGATGAAGAACAAAGGGTTTTAGGATTTGCTTAAAGTTTTAAGCTCAAAGAGAGAAAATATAGATTGTGATAGTAGCGAAAGTGTGTCAAGTGAATTTTTAATAGAATTTTTTATAATCATGATTTTTTTTTTAATAATGCAAAAATCTGACAAGGGGGTAAAACATGAATATTTTACCTAATCCCAAGATTTATTCGTCCAACGTGTCACATCAGCAAATCAGAAACAATTCAGTTTTCTAAGACTGGTGTCTTAAAATTGTTCCACTAATCAAGACTGATTGACAACTATTTAATGTGAAGCTGTTCAATATCCATAAAGCAGATTTGTGTAATCAAACAAGTTCTGACTGGATACATCTGAACTTATGAAACCTTCTCACTTCAGAAGACTCACACGTTTAGAACAACCAACAAATCTCAGACTCTCATATGACAATTCTGAGAGATTAACATTCTGAGAAACACATCTTTTTCATTCTAGACATAAGTATATTTTCAAAATTTTCTGAATGAAAACAAACCTATATTCAACACGGGGTTTTATAAAGATATCAGCCCATTGATGGTCAGTATCAATAAATTTTAGATTTAAATTTTTTTTTCTGAACATAGTCACGTATAAAGTGATGTTTTATCTCAATATGTTTTGCTCTAGAATGCAAAATGGGATTCTTAGATAAACAAATAGAAGAAGTATTATTACAGAGTATATGAATGTTACTCTCATATATCTGGAAATCTTCTAGCTGACTTTTCATTCAGAGCATCTGAGTGTTGTATCCAGAGGCTACAATGTACTCAACTTCAGCAGTTGAAAGTGCTATTATTGATTGCCTTTTGCTGGACCATGAGATTAGATTATCTTCCAGAAACTGACAACTTCCAGAAGTAGTTTTCCTCTCAAGTCTCTCTCTAGCATAATCATCATCACAATAAGCCACTAGCTTGTAGTCTTTAGATTTTCTATAACACAAGCCAATTTTGTTGGGTTGGTTGTTAGGTGTAGGTGAATTGGTTATCATGTTGAGTTGATTGATGGGGTGTAAGTGAGTTGACAATTTTGTTGGGTTGGTTATTGGGTGTAATTGTGTTGGTAAGGCGTTTGATGACGAAGCTCGTAGACGTGAGTCGATCAAATACCTCGGGATATACACAAGTTAAGTTGTTGTAACCGATATATACTCATTCATATAATTTTGGGATGATTTAAATTCGTATGGCATGACATCTTCATTTATGACCCGTTGATGATTGCACTCCACTAACGACACACATCCTTAGTGAAGTCTCTTCAATCGATAAAATTCCATTGGATATCGACTCTAAGTTGATGTCATTGTCCCAAACACGGCGGGGAATCTGTGATTTGTTGATGCATGACGTGATGCAAATACACATAGACATCAATACCTATTGGCCTATACAACACATGCATCAGACCTATTGGCGCATTAGTGGTGCATGCGCCAGTGAATGTGTCGCTTATGTGCATTTTTGAGTGCCCCCTCTTTGCTGCAAATTTTTTTAATTTTAAAATATGGATAGTTTGATATATTATGAGGAAAGATGATCATTGGTAAAAAAATTGAAAAGCTTAATTATTCTAAAAACAAATCCCCGATTTACTAGTAGTATTAAAGATCAAGATGAAAAGTTATTGAAATATGTTTCTATAAGTTCAATTCACTCATCGGATCCCTACATGCTTTTGAGAAATCTCCATATTTTGTTCACTGTTCAATAGAAGCAAAAATGTCATTGACTTTTTGGTTTTACGAGTCAAGTGAACATAAAAGTGATTAACTCTTGCATTAGTTGCATTTTTTTTTTCTGGCTGCTAGCAAAACATTCTGAACAATAGAATCATGGTGGAAAAGGGTACAAGTTCTATAAGACAGAACAACTATCAAAAGTCTTTCTAAACTAAGTAGGGTTGAGTATATAAATCAATATACTTTGAGAAATCATATGAACCGTGAAATATATAATGGTGAATAAACAACAGATGTATCAAAGTAAATTGCACTAAAATAACTTCATAAATAAAGACACTATTCTCCCTAGTCATTTCAGACACATTACAACAATTCAAACTATAACAGTAAAGACAAAGTCAGTCATAGTATGTTTCCATGTAAAATACAAAGAAATGCAGAAGACAATGTCAGATAGCTTTGGACCTTGCCAATACATAACCATTATACAACGTATACAAAGAAAACTCCTAGAGGTAGGTGTCTAAATGTAAACACACCGAAGGAATTTTCTCAGAAGAATCATTATCGCATTGGAGAGGCAGCATGTTTCATCTGCAGCTCATAAGAAATTCCTCCAAAGAAATAAGTAAAAGAAATAAAAATGTGAAAACATCACTGTAAAACCATATAATAGAGCAGTGAGCAATTTAATATCTTCGATAAGAAGAAAATTATAATCTATGCTGAATGTAAAATACTAATACTATACATACATCTTAGAGATGAAATGCCACTTAAAAAAATGACAGTACAACGCTAAACTAAAATATTGTAAGTCAATCTCATTTTCTATCTGCAGTTGTTTTTCCTAAGGTGTCTAAAAGTATAATTAATCAAACTATATTATTAAACTGAATTATATTATACTATAAAATAATTCAACCACTTGAATAGTTGATTTTAATCAACTGAATCAGTTAAATCAAATATAATTCAGCTTACAATCAGTTCATAATTAGTTTTTTTTTATAAATTGTTTTAGTTATATAAATAATTTTTCTTTATCAAAAGAAGAAGAATGTGAAAAAAAAGTAGAACTTAAAAAATATTTGTAATTATGAAAAATAAAAATAAAATTATAAAAAAAAGTATAATTTTTTTAGAAAAAAAATCTGAAAATAAAATATTTTGTATTTCATAAAATAACTTTTTTTTTGAAAATATTAATTTTTTTATTCATTAAAAAAAAATTAATTTGAAATAATATTTTTTTCAGAAAAATAAAAAATTATTGTTTTTTGAAATAAAAAAATTCTTGAAAAATATTTTTTTTTGAAAAATCAAAATAATTTTTTAGCGAAATTTTTTCTAAAAAATTTTAAAATTTATTATTCTGAAATTTTTATATAGAAAAAAAATATAATTTTTTATTCTAAAATTTTAATTTTTCCAAAAGAAAAACTATTTCGGATTTTTTTCCTGAAAAATTAAAGTTAAAATGATTTTCTTTTTAAATTTACCCTTTTCCATAAATTTAAAAAAAATTATTTCGTTTTTTTCTTCAGAAAATATATTTTATTATTTTTTTAAAATAAATATTTTCAAATATTATAAAAAAGGAATTTTAAATTAATTATTTTTTAAAATTGATTTTAAAAGAGTTCAAATTATAAAATTAATTTATAATTACAATCTGATTATAAACTAGTTTATAACACCAACCGATTATAAATTAGTTTTATACTGAATTGAAACGATTTTTAAAATTAACTGCATTTTTATTGAAATGTTATTATAAATTGAACTAAACTATATAAATATGATTTGATTCAGGGCAATTCATGAATCATAAACATCCATAAATTTTCGCCTCCGGGACATTAGTAAAAATCTCATTCTTAAGGGAATGCAATCACTTCCCAAAAAGTAACTCAATAAATATATTCACTATCTAAAATCAAATTTTAGGAATATAAATTACATAATGTATTATCTTATAAATTTGAGTATCACACTCAAAAGTATTTGTTTCAAACAACTTTAATTATTTTGTTCTAAGGCCTATATCTACCTACGATTTGCCGTGTTTTCTGCAAAAAGAACTCACTTGAACTAGGTTTTTAAAAATTATGAAAATCCACTATTATTGGACAAACCAGTATTTGTTGAGCATGACCATATCAATCGACTTTTGGCTTTGCATCTAATCGACTTTTGGCTTTGCATCTAGTAAACTCGTACAGTCATGTCCTAGAGTCGAGCCTACAATGCTCCATGAGATTACCTAGACTTTCGAGCTAGACAACCTTGCTTCTACAGAAAGGCCATTTACTAACTTCATGCTGACCTTTTGATCACTTGATCTCCTCAAACCCATCAGCTTCTGCCAAGCACCATGAGTCTTATGTTCAAGCGGTGGCCTTGAGTCTTACAAGACTCAGTTTCAGAACTTTCCCATCTCTGGCAGGGTGATCATGGAACTAATCCAGCCAGTTGTTAAGCATGTAGTTTTACTTTACGATCACAAAGGCAATAAGATTGATCACAAAGGCAATAAGATTAAACCGCGACATTTGCATATGTACTGTTGTTGACATCCATCTCCACTAAACTAACACCAGGGTCCTTGTTCAATCCTCTTTGCTTTATCATCTTTCTCACCTGCTTGACCATGCCCCATCTTCCATCTAAAGCATACAAGTTTGAGATGAGCACGTAATAACAAGCTTGATCAGGATGCAACTCCAACATTCTCCTAATTGCCACTTCTCCTAATTCAAAATTGGAATGAAGTCCACAACCATGAAGAAAAGCTCCAAACACACCAACACTGGGTTGAACAGGCATCTTAGCAATAAAATCCAATGCCTCTTGGAGGTTGCCAGCACGTGCCAACAGATCAACCGTACATGCATAGTGCTTCATGGAAGGAACAAAGTTTAACTCCCTGCACATAAAATCAAATAACCTCAATCCTTCTCCAACCATCCCTGAATGGCTGCAAGCTGCTAATAAAGTTGTGAAAACCACTTCATTAGGCACAAGTTCCTCTTTCAACATATCCTTAAAGAGAGCAAGAGAACCAACTCCATCACCTTGCATGCCACACCCACCAATCATTGCACCCCAGGTCACAGCATTCTTCTCTCCCATCAAATCAAACACCATGCGAGCTGACTTTGCATCCCCACATTTTGCATAAAAGTTGAGTAATGCAGTGCCAACGTAGATGCTAGAGGATATCAAACCATACTTGAAGGAAAAAGCATGAAGGGATGAACCAACTTGATGACCACCAACGGAAGCACAAGCCGAGAGAACACCGACAACCGTAACCGCATCCGGCGAAAACACCTCCAATCTCATCCTGTTGAAGAGATCAAGAGCTTCATATGCAGAACCACTCTGTGCATAACCAGAAATAACCGAGTTCCAAGAGACAACGTCCTTATCAACCGAAGTTTCAAACACATAACGCGCATCAAAAATGTGTCCACACTTTGCATACATATCAACAAGAGCATTTCTCACTGAAGTATCATCCAATCCATACTTAACTACCAGAACATGAAATAACTTTCCCAAAACAATATTTTCCAGTTGAGCACAAGCAGAGAGCAAACTCGCAAGGGTAACAGAATTAGGCAAAATCCCATACCATTTTTCATCAGTAAACAATTCCAACGCGGCTTGAGGATAACCTCTCTGAGTATACCCAACAATCATAGCAGTCCAGAAAACAAGATCATCCCTACTAAAATTTGAAACTGAAAACTCATCAAACACGGAACGAGCATCTCCAATGTCACCACATTTAACATACATATTCAAAAGAGAAGTTGCCAAAAAAGAATTAATCTCAATCCCATTCTTAATAGCATATCCATGAACCCATTTCCCCTGATGCAAACACCCCAATTTAGTGCAAGCAGTAACCAAACTTCCAACAGTAAACACATTCCCATCAACAAACCCTTCCCTCATTCTATTAAACAACATCAAACCTTCTTCAGCGCAGTCATTTTGTACATAAGCGACAATCATCGAAGTCCACGACACAACATTTCGGTCAGGTATTTCATCAAACACCTTACGCGCATAATGAAGCTTTCCACATTTAGAATAAGCATCGACCAGACTAGTGAGTACAAAGCTATCAGGAGGTTTCGCTTTGAGAATGTGACAGTGAAGCCGTGTGGTGAGAACGAGGTCGCGTAACTGAGAACAAGTTTTGAGGAGAATGGAAAAAACGACGAGGTCGTTGAAGAAGCCGAGAGTGAGTCTAGCGAGGTGGTAGAATGAAACGACATGGGAGTGGTCGTCGTTGAGAAAATGCCAACGGATTATGAGTTTGAAGGAGTGGAGGTCTGGAGAGGGTAAACGGTGGAAGAGTGTTCGGGCATGGGGGAGGGAGGAGAAGGAGGCGTAGAGAGAGATTAGGTTGGTGTCGAGGGGAAGGCCGTGGATAAGGAGGGAAGCGTGGAGCTTCTTGACGGTGTCGAGGTTTCTGCAGATACGGGAGAGGTAGAATGTTGGAGGGAGTGGAAGTGGTTGGTGAATGTGGTTATCATGTTCATGGCTGTGGTGGTGGTGATAACTGAGGGACCTCCATTTTTTCCGTTGAAGACGAAGCACGATCCTTGGTACGATCAACATGCTTCATCACCTTTTCTTGCCCGATATTGTGTTTTTTTTTTTTTATATAGCATATGATAAATTGTTTAAATTATAATTACATAACATAAACATAGACAGCATCAACAAAATAATAGTAGTAATAAACTTTGTGATTTCGATCCTACACAATTATCACTCATTATCAAAAGTGTAATCTCGATCATACAAAGTGTCATTGTAATCTTTTCATTGTTGCAACTAAAACAAACATTTTAGCCTACCGCATCTTTTGGTCTGCCGAATTTTTTCCAATACTTGCTGAGATTACAATAGATAATGATTTGTCCACGATATGGAGCGCAAGAGAATTTTGGAATATTGATATGTGAAAAGTGAATGAATCATATCTAACTTCATGACTATGTATTTCCATATGAGGTTGTTTCATTGAGGAGTTGGTCAAAAGACCGGTTATAATGCTTACAAGTTTGATCACACATCTATGGACTTTGATTCACCAACAGGGTGACCAAGATGAGTCATCCTTTTAATGTAATATGTACAATTAATTTATAGGACCATGAATATTTAAGAGAAAGTTTAGTTGAACCTACTTTACATGTGGCTTTACACGTTTTTCCAAGAGATAAAACAAGGGATGTGGGGTGAACTTAATCACGTGTTTGTCATATGATCCCGTCCTTTACTATTCAAACATCACACGTGTCATTTATGAGTTAGAAAGTTGATGGGTTGAGTTCTTTGCCTTTAAATGGGCTTGTTCTGTGATAGTTGAATATAATCTAAGATATTCTAATCCAAAATCTCTAAAGCACGAGGTCCGAAAGGGCGGAGTGGTTAAGTGAAGATATTCTAGTCCACAGTCCCACAAGCATAAGGTCTAAAAGGGCGAAGTGTTTTAACAATGATATCAAACTCCATAATCCCTCAAGTAGAAGACATGAAAATCCAAAGTGGTTATGAGAAAAGGGGACTTTCGGTGGTGATGTCGAATGATATTTTTTATGGGAAAAGTTCAAATTTTGGTTTTGGCATTCTAAAGGGTGTTGGTGGCGATTTCATTTGAGTTAACGATTAAGATTCATGATTATGGGTGGGATTAATTTAATTAAATGATTAAACTGCCTTTGGAATGACCAACAAATCGAGCATGTTCGCTTATTTGCATTCTTAGGATTAGAGCCCTTGATGCTTTATCACAAGAATGATGGTTATACCCCTTACTGAGAGCTACTCGGTCCAGATAGGCTAGTTTTCTTTTATAAATATATCATATATGATCATTGGTCTTTAGTTATTCATCATTTCTTTTGTCTTCTTCATTCTTCTTCTATAAAGTGTATCTCCTTCCATTAGTTCGTGAATCCAAAATTTCCCCAAGCGAGTCGTCATCACATATGCTTAGTTTTGTTTCTCTTATATCTTTATCTTTTTAACGACTAGGCGATTGTATTCATTATAATGTGTGATAAAAACAATGGTTTTATAGAACCCAAAATGTGTAAGGAGATAGGTGGAATTTGGAATCATTGTTTAGTGATTCGAGGAGACATAATGGGGAAGTGAATTGGAAGCTCGTTGAATTAGGGAAGTTTTAGAGTAATGATAACAGTTCTAGTAGCTTATAGTACGAAGGGATCAGTGATAATGGTATTGTTTTACACTTTTCTTACTTAGGACAAGAGAAATTATGGATGGCGACCTCAACCACAAGCGCAACTCGCTTCAGTGGCAAAGTCAAGAGCATCAACTCGGTTTTTAACAATGAGTATATGATTTCTTTGTTCTGCTAAGGCTTCCACATATCCATAACTTGAGATGAAGATGACATGTTGCTCGAGCCTTGTAGTGAGGGTGAGAAAGTCTGCATGAGGATTCTATGGGGAGTAAAAATAAATATTTCTACATGTATACTGAAGTCATCTGTGACACTAAAGTAAGGATCCCTTTTTTTTTTAGCCCGACGTCCTGAAGCTTGTCAATGTCACCATTTCCCATCTTCATCAAAACAACTAGGAATTTATTATGGGGTTTGATATTTTTTGTAGGGATCTTGGAATTACGCTCACAATAGACATTTATTTTATTTTTATGGTACCAAGGGTGTCAATAAGGGCGATTAGGGATCAATAAGCACCCTTGAAAACAAGGTCATACTCATCCTATACTCATAAAACTACAAGAAGTGGAAATACATGTTTGTACGAGTACGGGGTAACCCAGAGTGTTCAATGGTCATATTCAAGGAGACCGAAGAGTATCAGTTTCCTATATACTGGGTGAGAGAGCCTGTGCTGATAAAAGGATTTGAATATGATAGGCTCAGTGAGATATAGAAGGACATCATTGATTTATTAGAGCGGTTTTATGTAATGAATTTGTTCTTGCTAAACAGTATTTGGAGAAATCTCCCTGAAGCGTCAAGAGAGACTGCAACCGTCCTATATGATTAGGAGGTTTTTAGTAGTTGTATGTTTGTCATGGGCTAAACTTCCTTTTATAGTGCTTTATTATCAATCATATTTAAAGGAATGCCTCTTCACATCCCTCATAAAAGTGGTTATACTTAACGTCCGCCGTCTACTGTAATTACCAAATAATGCTTTGTCCATCAACTTATGCAACCCACATGCAATCATGGGGACGTTTCATAACCGTCTCTCATGATCATCCATATGGTTTCCTTTCACTAAAGTCGGATCCTACTTGTTCCTCCTTCCGAGTTATCATGTGGTTGGCTCTGACATGCTGTCCATGTATCTTAGCAAACCCTAATCGAATTCTGACTTGTGTATGGTTATGATTATCTGACCTACTTGCCTCTTTGTACTCGGTTTTCCACAAGCTCGACTTCAGGGAATTCTGAGATGTACATAAGCCCCCCAATCACGAGGTTCTATTAGATTGAAGTGTTTGGACAAGATAATCTTGGAATTCCCTCTTCCAAAGACCGACCTCCTACTCGGCGAATCCCTGAGGTGTTAGCCATCTTGATGATGAAAAATATTTCTCTCTCCTCATCATGATGGTTTTTATGGAAACTCTAACTTGTCATCATTGCTCTTCTTTGATATGAATTCTTGACTATTACAAACTTAT
This sequence comes from Lathyrus oleraceus, assembly GCF_024323335.1. Lineage (NCBI taxonomy): Eukaryota > Viridiplantae > Streptophyta > Magnoliopsida > Fabales > Fabaceae > Lathyrus > Lathyrus oleraceus. Next base: position 234,039,899 of record NC_066585.1, read on the forward strand.
TTTAAAGGGATTTTGTTCTTTCACTTTGTTTATCATAAAAGTTAATAATCTTCTTCCCAAGTGTTGTGGACAAATTTCTACTTCATCCATCACCCGATTTTTCTGCTATCTCAACTCCCAGGTATCATTTTCTCTCCCCTTTTCACTCTCTTTTTGTTCTTTTATTATGTCTTCAATACGAAGCTATAGTCATTCGGGAGAATGTTCGATTTCCCTTATTGCTAGTGATAGAAATAAATTTTAGAATCATTGGATGAGAGAGTGTGAGGGTCACTTGAGTATGATGTATTTTGATCGAATTATTAGAGAAGTTTATGGTGAAATCATTTCACCTATTAGTAACACTGACTCAGAGTCTTCGTCCTCAGATTCTTTGGACACTCAAATGGAGGCAACATGATCTTTGATAGATAAAAAAGTTCTAAGTTAGGACCATAAGATTATTGATGAAAGCTACATCTCGAAGCTTTGTTCTAATACCAAAGTCTCTTTAACCGGGAATGAGGAAGATGTCATACTAGCACCTTGTGTGGCTGGTGAAAGGGTATGCATTACTCGACCCAAAAGAGTGTCTGATAAATACTTCTATTTCTGTTCAGGAGTAATTGAGGACTTTAAAATCCACATCGCATTTATGATTTTGAGTATGATCTTCTCAAAACCCTAAATATAGCCTTTTTCTCAATTACGCCTTAATGGTTAGGGTTTTATCAAGGCTTTTGAAGTTGTTTGTGATGCAATGGATATAACGCCTACCTTATGATTGTTTTTCTCATTTTTTGAGTTGAAGGGAGCGGGAAAAGGAGGCTAGGTTTCCCTCAGCGAGATTCTGGGGAAGAGCTTCCTACAAGCTTACACCACTAACTATAAGGGTTTTAAGGACAAATTCCTTCGAGTGAAGAGCGGGAAGATTCATGTATTCGCTGGACGGGAACTATAATTTCCTAACTTATTGGTCTAACAGTCCATTACCGGTCTCTGGCTTCGACTACGACAAATTGAATACTCTGAAAGTCTGATCTTTGGTCGTTTTGGATGCCTTCCGGGTAGTGAAAATTAATGATTTACTACATATAGATGAAGACCCGAAACAAATATCTAATTTCTTGGGTAATGCTTATTTGTGTTTATTTATTGCTTCTTAATAACTTTATTAATCCTCCTCATGTTTTTTTTATTTTTTATTTATGCTTGTGTCTTTTCTTTTCAGCGAAAATGACAAACCTCAAGCTTTCCGAACAAAAGAAGTTAAATGGCTTAAGCCAGAGCGAGGAGTGGGGATCAGTCGACTTCTAAAAGTGATCTGACGGGTATTCAAACTCGTACCCTTAAAAGGAAGAAGATGGAAACTATTTAAGTTATGCAAAACATACCTGAGCGCATCGTACGCTCAAATATGCAACTAAGTCACCATCGAACTTTATTTATTCCCAAAGGAAAGGGGAAGTATCGATAAAACCCAAAGGAAGAGAAAAAAGGTTAAGGAAGTCGGTTATGCAAGGGGAAGGTATTAGCATCCCTCATATCCATTGTACTCAACGGGAACCGTTTTGATTGTTCTCTGCTCAAATAGGTGTTACTATCTAAAGGTTACTTACGGAAGGGAAAAAAGGTTTAATAATTAGGGTGATCGCCGAGGATTGGGACCCTCGTGCCTACGTATCCATATAGTACAGTAAGGAAATCAGAGCTCTGTAGTTTGAGGTAGAAAATAAGAATGCGTTGGTTGGTTTTATTGAACAATGTTAATGTTCGTGTTCTAGTAGTTAAATGTTGCTTGTATGTTCGCGCATGGGAGACTTAAGCATTTGTTTGTTTGTGATAGAATGGATGCGCTTGGGTCGTATTTTAGCTTTTAAATATTACTTGTACGCTCGCGTATTGGAGGCTTAAGCACCATTCATGGTAGAACGGAAGTAACACATCCTTTCTAAAAAGGTTTGAAAATATGCCCTAAGGAAAAAATGAATTTGATAAGTTGAGTTTGCTTCTATATTTGAAAAGAGATGTTTTGATTAGTATTGTATATAAAGTCTATGAATGGAGATGAATAATCTAAGAAACGGGTTTATTCGTCCCATACCCAAATATATTCAGAATGAGGATAAAAATGCTCCCTCTCACCCCTTCTCCATTGCTTAAGGCTCTGGCGCATAATTCTAATCGTATTTTCAAGTGTTTTTGAGTTTATTTACAAAATGGTTTTAGTCTTAAAGGCATAAAGAAAATAAGAAAGGAGAAACCCTAGAGGTTGAAATCTTGATCTCCACTACAACATCTGTGTGGAAGAAGACTGGTCAATTATCCGATTCAAATTACACTGAAGTCTATGAGTAGAGGTGAATACTTTGAGCAACTGGGTCATCTGTCATGTACCTAAATATATTTAGAATGAGGATATAAATTCTTCCTCTCATCCCTTCTCTACTACTTAAGGCTCGTGATGCACAATTTGCATCTTAATTGATTAGTGTTAAAGAAGAATCTTTATCGTGCTTGAACAGTAATCCAGTCTCTAGTGTGTCTGTAGTGTTCTGACTTGTATTGGATTGAATGTAAAGTCTTGAGATATCAAAAGCAACTATAGTATATGGGATTGGTCCTATCAAGTTATCAATATACATTTGACCACTTGGATAGATAGAGGTAATGAGCACAGTCAAAAGATTTAGTTGATCAAAGCGAACTTTGATCAACTTAATCAGTCAGGGTGAAAGCAGTTAAAAAATTAATGCTGTTAGGGACCAATTAGTACTATTTTTTATATAATTTTATTGGTCCCTTTTACCAATTTTTGATGTATTTACACACTTTTATTCTCACTATTTGTATAAATGCAATTAGATTTAATTTATGTTGTTTTGAGTAGTTATTTCACATTTTTGTTAGTTTTGTAGAATTTTTGGACAAGAGAGATTCGGAATGCATAATCATTATTTGGAAGAAGTGTTGAATGCAATTTGGAGGCCTATTCTTGAAGATTAACACTTGGAAGAACAATTACATGAAGCTTGCAAAACAAGGATGCTGAGGTAGCTTCAGTTCGCCTAGCGAACAGAGTTCGCCCAGCGAACTGAATGGAAAGCTTCAGTTCGCCCAGCGAACCCTGCGAATCCAGCAAGCTGTTTTGGCCAAGTGTGTTGTTTCCAATGCCAGCTGGTTTTGCCATTTTGGTGTCTGTCTTGGAATAACTTTTCTGCTTTTGATGAAAATGATCAATTAAGGAAATGTCAACTCTTTTAGTATAGGAGAATACATTATTCTAAGCATTCCATCTTTCTACACACATTGATACATTGAGATATTTTGGAAGAGAGAAAAATAGAGTTTTTCTTCTATTACCATTCTGCTTTGTAACAATGATGATGAGGAGCTAAACTCCATTTGTCAAGATTGGAGGTAGTAGCTATTCTCATTTGTTTATGTATTCCATTTGATTTATATATATGAAAAAGATTGTTGATGTATTGAATACTGTTTTTTCCCTAAGTTGAAAATCAGATTTGAGTAGTTGTTGAAAGAGATTATTTGAGTCTTGACATAAAACAGATTTTCAAGTAGTGAATAAGTTGTAGAGATAGATTTATTCATTACTCTTCTTTGGTATTAAACATTAAAGATTGCTATATTGATAGTTAGGTGGAGAGATCGTCTAAGGATCAATATAGTGATTATCACGATTTCATTTAGACATAAATGACTTTGAGAGGATACTTGAACATCATCAATAATCTTAAATCTATATAGTTATCATAAGGAATCATAAGCATTTAAGATAGTGAACTCCAATCTTGCCAAGCTTTTACATTTGATTAAAACCATTTTACTGTTTTTAGTGACATTTACTCACAAGATAAATTTCCAACCAAACCAACTTTGTTACTTTTAAACTTATAACATTTGGATTATAGAACGACGGTAATATCAACCAATCTCTGTGGATACGATATAAAAATATTTGCCGAAGATATACTTTTCAACAAATTGGCGTCGTTGCCGGGGATTGGTGTTCGATATTACAAGCATTGCAATAATTCATTGTTTTAAGTTTTGTTACTTTTATTACTATCCCTCTTTTGTTTCACTTGGTTTGTTAGTTTTGAAGATTCTAGTTCATGCGAGGAAAAGTTACCGAGGAGCAACTTCAATTCGATCCTGAAATTGAAAGAACACTTCGGAAGCTCAATAGCAAAACACGAAGAAGAAGGAAACTAGCCGAAGAGAGGAACTGGAGAGAAGAAGCATCTACTTCCGCACTTGTTCCAATCGAAGAAGTGGTTGTAGAGGCTTGTGACGGAAACATGGCGTATGACAATCGTACCGAAATGTCCGCTAATAGTCCAAGAAGAAATGCTCAATTTGCCCGTGGAGGAAGAAATACGGAGATGAAGACCGGAATCCTCCAACTTCTTTATGCAAATCCATTCACCGGAATGGATCATGAAGATCCGTATACCCATCTCATCAAATTCTATGAGATTGCGGGTTCTACGGGAATTGATGAAACGGGTGAAGAGGCATTATTCAAAAGGATGTTCCCACACTCCTTAGTGGGAAAGGCAAAAGAGTGGTACCTTGATCAAGCATCGAGAGTGATGACGGATTGGAATTTGTTAGAAGAAAAGTTCTTAGAAAGATATTTCCCTCAATCCCGATTCATGGAAGCCAAAACGGCTATTGCGGTATTCACTCAAGGAAGCAATGAGTCTCTAAATGAAGCTTGGGAAAGATTCAAGTCAATGTTGAGAAAATGCAAGGGACATGGTTTTGATGAGCTCACTCAAATCCATATTTTTCTAAATGGGCTCCAATCAACTCATAGAACACTTTTGGATGCTACCGCGGGTGGCTCTCTTATGTCAAAGAATGCGGAAGAAGCTAAAGTCATTATTGACCGGATGGCACTCAATGATCGTCAAAGTCAACATGACCGTAGTCCTTCACAACGTAAACCGGGAGTTCTTGAGTTAAATACCAATGACGCCATTCTTGCTCAAAATAAGTTGCTCTCTCAACAAGTGGAGTTGCTTACTCAACAAATGGCCAAGCTTCCACAGCAAATGAAGGAAATTCAAGGTTCTCAAGTTCGACATCAAGTAGCATGTTGCGAATTATGTCAAGGGGATCACCCTACTGGTTTTTGCCCTCCACTAGAAGAAGTAAGCTATGTGAACAATCAAAATCAAGGCTATCAAAGGAACAATCAAGGTTATCAACCATCAAGGTTCAACAACCAAAATTTTCAGCAGCAAAGTCCTTATCAACACCCAAATTCTAAAGGACAACAATCGCAAGGAGGAAATTCAAAGCTAGAAGACACTCTCCAACAATTCATGCAAGCCTCCATGGCAAATCAGAAGAGCAACGAGGCAGCAATCAAGAATTTGGAAAATCAAATAGGTCAACTTGCGAAACAACTGTCGGAACAAACTGCAGGATCTTCTTTCTCCGCTAACACTCAAACTAATCCAAAGGAGCATTGTAAAGCAATTTTTACTAAAAGCGGTAGAGAGTTGACAAGTAAAAAAAGTGAGGAAATTACAGGAGAGAATGATATGGATGCTGTACTGGAAAATGAGGATGTGGTTTGTGGAAAGGAGAAAGTGGCAGAAACTGCTCAGTTCGCGCCGCGATCTCCCTTCGCGCCGCGAAAACAGCAGAACCAGCAATTGATGGAGGAACAACAGTGTGAAGCGGAAATGAATAAGGAAATCAAACCAAGAAAGAAGAAAAAAGGAGACAAAGGAGTGAAGGTCATTCCAGTTCAACATTTACCATATCCGCACGCACCATCAAAGAAGGATAATGCTAGACACTATGCACGGTTTATGGACATATTCAAACAACTTCAAATCAATATTCCATTTGCCGATGCATTAGAGCAAATGCCGCGGTATGCAAAGTTCATGAAGGATATTCTCACAAAGAAAAGAAGACATGTGGAAAACGAGACAATCTTGCTCGATGCACGTTGTAGTGCCATCATTCAAAAGACTCTCCCAGGAAAGGAATCTGATCCGGGCCGAGTCGTTCTACCGGTAACCATTGGAGACACCTACATGGGTAATGGCTTGATTGACTTGGGATCTAGTATCAATTTAATTCCCCTATCCATTGTCAAAAGATTGGGAAATGTTGAGATCAAATCTATAAGGATGACTTTACAACTAGCTGATAAGTCTACTACTTCACCATATCGAGTTGCTCAAGACATGTTAGTAAAGGTGGATAAATTTTTGTTTCGGGTAGATTTTGTGATAGTAGACATGGATGAGGATTGTGAGGTTCCTATAATTCTTGGAAGACCATTCATGAAAACGGCCCGAATGATGATTGACATTGATGATGGACTAATGAAAGTAAGGGTGCAAGATGAAGAGGTAGCCTTCAATCTTTTTGAAGCCAAAAAGCATCCTAATATTAAGCATGACTCCTTCCGAATTGATGCCACCAAGGAGGGACTAGTTGAGATCGCAGACCAGGTTCATCTTTCTAATCCATCAGAGAAATCTCTTATCGGAGTCTACAAAGTTTCGACCAAAAATGAAGGAAATGAGATGGAAGCAATGTTGCATGAACTAGAATCTCGTGGAGAACTTGTTTATCATGAAGAGACAAACAAAGGCTTGGAGATGACAAAGGAAGTGGAAGAGCCAGAACTAGAGCCACATTTGAAGTATTTGTTCCTTGGTGATGACTGTACTAAACCGGTGGTCGTTAGTAATACATTGTCCACAAAAGAGGAGAATCAATTGATGCTAGTGCTGAAAAAGAAGGAAGTTGTCAAACTAGTAGAGGCCGGGATGATTTGTTCTATCTCCGATGGTGAATGGGTGAGTGTGGTGCAAGTAGTTCCGAAAACGGGTGGTATCAGATTTTATCGAAGGTTCATCAAGAACCTCTTAAAGACAACAAAGCCCTTGAGGAAGTTGCTCAACAAAGCCGGATCGTGAAGACCGTTGAATCGTCGAGCTCAAACGACGTTAAATAAAGCGCTTGTTGGGAGGCAACCCAACGTTGTAAGTCTGAATTTTACATTTTCTCAATTCTGTTTTATTGAGTTTCTGCTGTGTTAAATTTTGAAAAATTGGGTTCTGTTTTTTGCCGTTCGCCCCGCGAACAGCGTTCGCCCAGCGAACTGAACATTTATAAAAAAAAAAAATTCCTTCAGTTCGCCCAGCGAACTGAGCAGGGCAGAACCGTGTAACTTCTGTTTTATGTCATTTTTTTTCTTCCTATTTTCACAAACTTAAGAGTTTCTTTCAACAACCTCGTTGCCCCACTTCCAAACCTCTAAATTTCAAAACTATTCCTCTCCGTTCCCTTCCTAGGAGGATTATGTTGATTACGCTAAGTGGCCTGAGGGCAGACCAATTTTTTTTGGGGGGTGCAGGAGGTGGTGCGACCCATGGCGATGAGATGAAGGAAGATTGAGGAGTTTGTTGAATTTTAGAGTTTGTCTTAATAATTGCATGAATACTTTTTGAGATTTAAGTGTGTTACAATCAAATTGGTTTACCAACATTTTTTGTTTAATTGTTCTTACTCTTAAGTTAAGCTTAAAGCAACCAAGAAATGTTCGTAAAGAAAGAAGCATAGGACACTTCGAGTGGTGATGATAAGAATTAGTGTCGGTATTTCAAGGTACACTTTATCGCTTTCTAGACTTAACATGAGTAGTTTGATGGTGTGTGCAAATTCCATATCATAAACTCATTGAAATTTATGTCATTTTTGAATCAAAATAGGACTTAACCAATTGTGAGGAAGCTTTCTATTGCACACTAAAAAGCAGGAAACCGAGCATTATTTCAACTCATTCTTATCATGCTAAATCATGCATCAATCTACTTTTGTGTAAAAATTTTGAAAATAATAGAGGCATTATTTGTTGAGAGAAACCACTTGACCAAAAAGTTTGAATCAACTAACCTTGTGAGGAGTAATCCTTAGTTAAACCCCTTTGAGCTTATTTTAGGATTCATTTGGTTGATCATTGTAAAATCAATTGAAAATTTTGGAGTAAATGAATCCTAATTTCTTTCGTATCAATTGAACCCTCAAACCGAGTTGTTTGCAAATTTTGCCTTTTGCTTATTTCTAAGTAGGGAGCATTATTGAATAAATTTGGTTTTGGAATCTAAAGTTGGGGAGAGTAAAGTGAAAAGTTGATTAGAAACTTGGAAAAGTGAGTTTTTATAAAAGGGTGAAAATATGAAAAGAAACAAGAAAAAGAAATCACCCTTGAAACCATAGAGCAAAGAAAAGAAAGAAAAAAGCAAAGAAATGCTCATGGTTGTATGGATGTAAAAAGAAAAAGAAAAAAAAAAGGGATCAAAGAAAGGGAAATTGTGTAGAGTTGAATGTTTGGGAATGCTCCCTTAGGATAGGCAACTTTGTAAATTCTCTTAATCATATCCTTTCTTGTAACCTAAGCCACATTACAACCTTTGAAAGACCTCTTGATTCTCATTTTTCACATGATTTGGTTTTTGTTGTGATAACCGCATGATTTGAATTATTGTTGATTTAATTGCTTGGATGAGTGAAAGTAACCCTTCATGTTATTCATCATTATTATGATGTGTGTGTAAGTTTGATTCAATTTTGACATATATGGCTTTGAATTCCTTGGAATGATTTTTGCACTCAACCATTTTCCTTATTCATGTTTTGTCTAGAATTGAGATAGGTGGATTGAGAAATTGTCAAACACTTTTGAACCATTTGAATATCCTTGGTTAATCCTTGTTTCAATCTTTTGTGTCATTGCTTTGGTTGTGTTGGTGGAAACTTTTGTTTAGGGACAAACAAAATGCTAAGTTGGGGAGAGTTGTTAGGGACCAATTAGTACTACTTTTTATATAATTTTATTGGTCCCTTTTACCAATTTTTGATGTATTTACACACTTTTATTCTCACTATTTGTATAAATGCAATTAGATTTAATTTATGTTGTTTTGAGTAGTTATTTCACATTTTTGTTAGTTTTGTAGAATTTTTGGACAAGAGAGCTTCAGAATGCATAATCATTATTTGGAAGAAGTGTTGAATGCAATTTGGAGGCCTATTCTTGAAGATTAACACTTGGAAGAACAATTACATGAAGCTTGCAAAACAAGGATGCTGAGGTAGCTTCAGTTCGCCCAGCGAACAGAGTTCGCCCAACGAACTAAATGGAAAGCTTCAGTTCGCCCAGCGAACAGAGTTCGCCCAGCGAACTGAATGGAAAGCTTCAGTTCACCCAGCGAACCCTGCGAATCCAGCAAGCTATTTTGGCCAAGTGTGTTGTTTCCAATGCCAGCTGGTTTTGCCATTTTGGTGTCTGTCTTGGAATAACTTTTCTGCTTTGGACGAAAATGATCAATTAAGGAAATGTCAACTCTTTTAGTATAGGAGAATACATTATTCTAAGCATTCCATCTTTCTACACACATTGATACATTGAGATATTTTGGAAGAGAGAAAAACAGAGTTTTTCTTCTATTACCATTCTGCTTTGTAACAATGATGATGAGGAGTTAAACTCCATTTGTCAAGATTGGAGGTAGTAGCTATTCTCATTTGTTTATGTATTCCATTTGATTTATATATATGAAAAAGATTGTTGATGTATTGAATACTGTTTTTGCCCTAAGTTGAAAATCAGATTTGAGTAGTTGTTGAAAGAGATTATTTGAGTCTTGACATAAAACAGATTTTCAAGTAGTGAATAAGTTGTAGAGATAGATTTATTCATTACTCTTCTTTGGTATTAAACATTAAAGATTGCTATATTGATAGTTAGGTGGAGAGATCGTCTAAGGATCAATATAGTGATTATCACGATTTCATTTAGACATAAATGACTTTGAGAGGATACTTGAACATCATCAATAATCTTAAATCTATATAGTTATCATAAGGAATCATAAGCATTTAAGATAGTGAACTCCAATCTTGCCAAGCTTTTACATTTGATTAAAACCATTTTACTGTTTTTAGTGACATTTACTCACAAGATAAATTTCCAACCAAAACAACTTTGTTACTTTTTAAACTTATAACATTTGGATTATAGAACGGCGGTAATATCAACCAATCTCTGTGGATACGATATAAAAATATTTGCCGAATATATACTTTTCAACAAATGCACAAGGAGATAATGACCTAAAACCCTAGGGATTAATCAAATTAAGCTAATCCTAATTCTAAAAGGAGCCTAGAACTAGGGCAACATGTCATGTTATTGGTTAGAATTGTAAATCATAAAAAACATACCAAAATCTGACAAGAACCTAATTTCATTAAAGATCCAATTAAAGATTATTCCTAATGAATAATGTTAGATCTATTATTTTTTAATGTGAATTAAAACTAAATTATATATTTCTAAGAATTTTTAATCATGTGAATTAAAACTAAGCAGTTATTTATTTTCCTAAATAATATATCATCGAACAAAACAATTACAAGAAAATAGTAAAAAACAAAACAATTATAATATATCATCCTAGTATTTTTTATCTTTTTGGGAAGGTTAACGTGTTTTGTAGGTTTGAGGAAGTCAATGATATGGTCGAAAAAGAAACACGGAGAACTTTTAGAAAAATTTGAAATGTCAATTTTTCAGCATGTTTTACAGCATGATAGATGTGTGCTATTTTGATCATAACTAGAGCGTCGTAACTAGGAATTACGTGGAACTGGCGGCAAATGAAAGATATCATTCAGGGATACAACTTTCATGAAGACATCAAAGGCTAATTTGTAATTGTCTGCTCGTACGCATATTACCAAGCCATTACGCGTATTGTCTCATCCATGTATGTGTACGATACGAGTTCCAACAGAAGGGAGGAAAAATGAGCTCCTGCCCTTATGCTAACAGGGAAGGAATTATGCGGAATGACATGCTCGGAACAGGGAGTTACGCGCAATAGGGAAGGCATTATGCGGAATGACATGCCTGGAATAAGGCATTACGCGTAACAGGGAAGACATTACGCGTAATGAGCCCAAAATCTCAGGAAGCCCAAAATGTGTCTATTTAACCCGAAAACATGATTTTTTTAGGGTTGAACGATTTTGGACGGAAAAAACACCTTTTGAAGGCTGAAGAACTCAGATTTTCAAGGTGAATTCATATTTTCATGAGCTTTTTGCGATTGAAGATCAATTCATCTAAGGTCATTCGTGCCTTGAGGCCACGAGAAGCAATACCTAAAGACTTATAAAGGTAACCTCAGACTAGTTTACTAAGACATACATCTTTTTTTCTCAAGAATCTAAGTTGCAAGAGGTATAATTTTTTTGGTTATTTGGAGGGAGTTGGAACAAAAATGAAATGGGATAGCCATAGAGTGAGGAAATCAATGTGTTCATAGTTAGAGACTTCCTCAATTTTGTCAAGATGGTCTTTGATGTAGTTGGTGAAGTTGGGATGGTCAAATATAAGATTGGGTTTGATTTGGTGTCTAAGAGTGGGGTTGAAAGTTTCCCCGATTGGTTGAAGATCAGTACTAGAAACAATGTCAAAAAGAGTGGGAGTGACCATTCCACATGGTAAATGGAAAGTGTTAGTCGAAGACTCCCAAAAACATATGGAAGTTATAAGCATGTAAGGGTTATACTTGGGTATAATTTCTGAAAGTTGAAATTAAGTTAAAAATACCTTGATATTTTCATGTTTGTCCTTTCTTATTTTCTAATTTGTGAAACCAACTAAGATAAGAATCATTGTTGGTGGAATGATAAGAACGGAACACACGGTTGGGATGTTCCATGAACTCAAACTCAAAGCTTCTATCTCCAAACGCGTGAGGTTTGCTTGATGGTGAATATGGGAAGAACTCTTCAAGTTTGGATCGTTTCATAGATGATCTAGGTAAAGACCCATAAACACATGAACAATACCTATAAGAGAAAAAGGGATTAATACATGGGAAGCCCAAATGGCAGTTTTCTTCTTCTCCATTGGAGGTTTTGGGACATAACTACGGTTGTTGATAAGGATGAATCCTTGAAGATTAACAACAAAAGGAATTGGTAGTTGCTTTTTCATTCCAAAAGAGGAAGTCATCGTTCTTAGAATGTGAATAGAAGGTAGAGTGATAAAAGTTGCATAAAAAACAAAAAAGTCATATGGTTCAGAGAAAGAAAGTTGCGAAAAAGGGGAAGAAAGAAAATAGGAATGTATATATAGTCGTAGGAAAATAGACTCTTTAGTTTCCCTCTGGAATCAAAACAAGTGGCATTTTGATTTTTGTTTTAAAGTGGTTAATTAATGTTTCTTTATATTTTAATATAGTTAAATAATGTGGCCCACGATGACCTTGAAAGTTGGAACCATGATGGAGATTGCATGCATAATCATTGAAGTGACGATTACGTGAAAGGTGTCATGATGATGATGGCCTACACATACTCCTTTAAGAAATTGTCAAGAGTGTACTAAAAAGGCCACCTTTATTATATATTAGAAACATGATCGAAAATGGTATTTTTGGGCATCTGTTAGCTTGAGATTTTTGACTTAGTATGTTAGACAAGAATGGAGGTGAAATAATATACAAGCTAAGCACAAATAACTAAATCATGTTTTCGACACCAAAGTCACAAGGTTTAGCATAGAGGATTCTCGACAAAGGTAGTTGGAAGACCTGGAGATGTTTGTCGATAGTAGTAGTAGTTTTGCAGCATTTAAGAACTGAAGACACATGGAAGCAAACTAGAGGGCAAAAGGGCATGTAATAGTGTACGTGTCGAATATTGGAGAATTTATGATTGTCGGCAATTACTTATGTAAATGTATATAAGAATATTTGATCGTTGTAACAAGGGTTCACATTTTTCATTGTTGTTATCTACAGGATTCAAACATCTAAGTTACAAAGATAAAGAAATTTGTGACAAATGTATGAATCTACGTCCCATTGATTCATACATTCAAAGCAATTTTCAACTTTACTTCTTGATTTTAATCCAATTGTTCTACATTCAAACACTAATTTATCCCGCATTCTACATTCAATCACAAACGCATTTTCTCAAACATTTTTACACAGTATGTCCTTAGGATTTTTTCGAGTTTAATCATGTAAGTGAATTAAAACTTGTGATTTAATTTACTAAAAACAATGGTAAACTATGAGGTATATTTGGATGTTTATAGGGTTGTTCTCAGGTTCTCCTTCCCCCACCCAGGTAAAGACCTGGTCTGAGGTCGATGTATGGCCAACCCACTGGGGCCTCTGGAGTGGGTAGCTACCAGAGGGGATGAACTGTTATTGCCTATTGAGAATTGATTTTTGTAGTAACACACATGGGGAAGTTTCAATATAACTAATGACTATGGGGAATTGATTGATGTAGACACATGCGTGAGGTGTCTGCGACAACACCCCTGACTGTTGGGAATTGATTAATGTATTCGCACCCGCGAGGCATTTGCGACAGCACCTTTGAATTTATTTGTGTATGCTTTACGTGATGCGGGAATTGATTATGGTAATCCTACATGTGAGGTGTTTGTGACAACACCCCTGAATTTCTTTTCTCTAGGGCCTCAATCCCTTCGGTCATACCCCAAAGTTGTTGTTATTATACACAATCACACCAAAATGAATATAAGAAAACTTGAAATATTTCATTCATATTTGAGAATTACTCTTGTATATGAGGAGAATGATTACACAAACATAATGTGTAACAAAAATAAGGAGGTGAATGATTATTCTCTATCACGTTTCAACGAATGGATGTTCATGCTTCTAAGATGACCGGTTAGGGAAGCCCCGTTAATTTCCATGGTCACGTCTTCTCCTCGGTCTCATTGTAGAGCTTGATAGATTCTCTTCACTCCTTTTAGATTGACATTGATGGAGGTCGGTTCCCCATTAATATTATGGTACTTGAGCTTCAGGTGGACCGAAGAGGCTATAACATCCAGAGTGGTTGTGAAGGATCTTCCCAGAATGCAATTGTAGAAGCTCGTGCAAGGGACGACGAGGAATTGTGAACTGACTATCCGAACGTCATTCCCTTTTCCTATAGATATCATCAGCTCAATCTACCTCTACATACTAGTGGTTGTCCCATTCAATGTCTGCAAATCTAAGCCTTCATAAGGCCATAAGATTCCTCTTTCCAGACCCATCTTTTCAAACAACTTAGAGTACATGATATTTCAAGAGTTGTAGTCATCGATCAAGATTCGTGAGACATAAAAAATTTCGGTTGTAGTTGTGATCACCAAGGGGGAGATTTTGTTAGGAGTTCCTCCCACCTTTTCAGAGTCACGGAATCCTAGCATAGGTCGGTCAGGGATTTTCACCGATGTACTTCCATCATTTTTATGGTCGGCCAACATCTTGGCGATCTTTCTCTTCATGGTCCCCAAAGATGGGAGGTTCGCTTGGAGAGCTCCTCTAGTGATGGCGGAAATATACGAGCACTTACCTTTGTTGGTGTCTCTATCCTCGCCACTAGTCCATGCTTTGGAAGTTTTAGAGAGAGATTTACCATTATGAGACTCTTCCATTTCTCTTTTTCCATTTCACGTACTTGATAAGTCTCCCTCTCTTGATCAACCCTTCAATGCCGCCCTTCATTTGGATGCAATCATCGATGTTGTGGTCGTGCCTTTTATAAAAGCGGACGTACTTCAACTTGTTATTTTGGGACGACTCTGATAGGAAATGGGGTCTGATTCCTCTTTTATGGAATTTATTATTAGCACAGTTTTGGTAGATCTTCTCCTGGGATGCATTCATTGGTGTGTACTTTTCATATCGTCTCTGCATTCGCCAGTTGGACTCATCCTTTCGCCGGTAGGACTCCTTCCCAGCTGGGCGGATAGAGCTGGTATTAGTGTAAGTGGGATTGTCGAACCCTGTATTCAATTTTCCTCCAAGATCATGTAAGACTGAGTCATGCTTAACATTTTCTTAGTGGTTCATACTTTTCTCCTTCCTATCTTCAACCCAAAGATATGATTTCGCAGAAGGTCATTCTCAAATATCCAACACTTAAGGCCTTATTCAACTCCCTCTACTTCAATAACAACTTGTGCAAATCGATTGATATAAGACCACTTTCTCTCCTTCTTCCCTTTAATGATCACGCTCAAAGCAATTACCGTCACATGATGCCTTTTCTGGGTGGTAAAGTGTGGGGAGAACCGCTCGTAGAAATATGTCCATGATTCAATGCTTCCGTCGGCAGACCATTGAACCATAGCCTGGTTGGTCTAACCAATGTTAATGTGAATAACTTGTATTTTGAGGCTTTGTTAGCAATGAAGTAATTCAGTCGATCGTCAACGAGCTGTATGTGCTTTTCTGGATCTCCCTTTCCATTGTACTTTCCTAACTTGGGAG